>NC_089780.1:28982665-29082665 GCF_040412425.1 Macrobrachium rosenbergii | reverse complement strand
ATAGATCATCTGTTATCTATATAATGTGTTTGCATGCATGTTTATAGTCATTTCTTGTATTATGGTATTCATGATACTTTCTTCACCAGTGAAAGAGCCAGGGTGCGATTCATAAGAGAGATGAAAACTTTAGACACGTTTTGATTAATCCTGTTGTGCGTCTGTCAGCCTAAGTAGTATATTATGGATCTGTTAGTTGTAGACTACAGTGGTCTGCAACCAGGGTGGAGAGGGGGTGCTGCAAACTCATCCCGAAAGAATTGGTAAAACCAAAAGAGTACCACTTCTGGGATCCTTTCTTTATGGAAATAGGTAAATATTATATTTATATGTTTGTATATATATATATATATATATATATATATATATATATATATATATATATATATATATATATATATATATATATATATATATATATATATATACATATATATATATATACATACATACATACATACATACATACATACATACATACATACATACATACATACATAGTTATTAGCTAGGATATGCAAAAAACTACAGTACAGAACATTTTGCAAAGTCAGTCGCTTCAGATTCCACATTTCTCTTGATTGTTTTTGGAAGAAAAGTAATTCGCTTATAGAGAGTTATAACCACGTTCTAGGTATATTCCTAGACCGTGGTTATAACTAGCGCTGTTTAGTGAAACTGTATCTCTCTCTCTCTCTCTCTTGTGTGGGGTGGAGTGTCATAGACGGTTCTTGGACTTGTTTTCCCATTATTGACATACTGTGTTTTCAGTTTCGTAATTTATCTTTAAAATTGTCTGGGAGGAATAAGAATATTATAAGCTATAATGATTACGCTCTTACTCGATGTTGGAATAATAATAATAATAATAATAATAATAATAATAATGTTTATAATGTCGTTTATTTCCGCTCAAGGTCATATACAGCAATACACAAGGTAGATACAGTGCATTGCTTTCCCATTGATTAAATATGGTTTTCTTGCATCGCTCCTTGTATTTCCCAGCAAATGTTATTATTTTTCAATAGCAACTATTTGGTTGCAGCCGTTTCTTGTTATAACCTCTTATCTTAATTTTGTTTACTGAATTGTCTCAGCTTTGTTTATCTCTGTATATGGCCCTGAGCTTAAATAAAGGATATTATTATTATTATTATTATTATTATTATTATTATTATTATTATTATTATTATTATTATTATTATTAACAGCATGGATTTTCGAACTCGAAGTACAGGGGAACATGAATCTTGTTGACCACCATCCCCATCACACACACCCATGTGTATATATATTATATATATACAGTATATATTTATATATATATATATATATATATATATATATATATAAAATATATATATATATATATATATATATATATATATATATAAATTATCAACACACAATCACGTGTGGAACAGAAATAAATTTCTGACTCACATCAGGATCGAACCCAGGTCTTTCAATTGAAAGGCAAGGGTGCTGCCCACTGGGCCATACAAATCAAAAAAGAAGTTGGAATCTGAGGGCAACTGCACCCAAGGAATTACCTATATATATATGTGTGTGTGTGTGTCGTATGTATGCGTACATAATATACGGTGAAGGAATACCACACGTTCTTCATTGCAAAACTGTAATACTCAAAAGAAATGACTGGGCCAAAACCTCCATCCGATTTCATAAGGGCGAGGTGGGCGTTTTGACTGGGATTAAGGAGGACACATGAGGGAAGACCCCTACTGGGTTCGGACAGAGTAACAAGGCCGTCAACACAACTCTTCTCTGCCTCTTCGGCTGTAGGTCACCCCTGCTTACTCGTATTGTAGGTAATGTGTTTGATAAATACAATAGATAGTGCAGTACAACATATCCTGTCATCCGTCACATCAGAAATTATTGTTTTATATTTTATATATGTATTTTTTATTGCCATGGAGACTGATGAGAGGTAAGCTGGCCTTCCTGATTGATTTTATTTTCAGTCCTTTACTTGTTTACCTTGTTTCTATTTTCATTTAGTCACTCACTTGGTTTTAAGTATATTTTGGTGAAAGGAGTTTGTGTAAACATGGAGTATTTTTCCTTACCATATATAATAACTAAAAATATATTTTGCATTTTTAGTTACAAATAAACAGCGAGAATATACGAATGATACTCTGCCCTTTGAAATGACTTGATTCGAGTATCTCCTTTCAAATCCTCTGTAGTTGTTGGAGGCCGAAAGGAGTTAAAATTATGGGTATGGTCAAGGGGAACGGTAGCTCCGACCCGCCCCTCGGTTTAGTGCCCAGCAGGGGTTCGTTGTTCTGCCGCTGACTCTCTCTCTCTCTCTCTCTCTCTCTCTCTCTCTCTCTCTCTCTCTCTCTCTCTCTCTCTGCGTTTAAACTTATGTACTTGTGAGTAATTCTTGCTTTCATGCTTTAACTTAATACAACAATTTTTTATCATGCAGATAAGCGTTGGTTGTTCTCTCTCTCTCTCTCTCTCTGCCTTGAGGATAATGTACACATGAGTGATCCTTGTTTTCGTGCTTTAATGCAGCTATTTTCCTTCATGTAATATATGTTGAATGTTCTTTATCTCCGTTTCATTTTTAGTGTACAAGTGAATTGAACTTGTTTGCTGTTTATTTAATGTCAACCATTTTTTTTCAAGGTTTGAATACTTCTGGACTCTCATTCTTTGACCATTCATCTGCCGTTCCGTTCGCTGATCGCGTTTGTTCGGGTCCGGGGTCTCCATGCCTGTGTTCGTTCCTTTGTGCCGGAGATGATTTCGTAGCCTTTCGATAATTAGGAGGATGTGAGGAGGCCGATGAAATTTCAGGGTGTATAGGATGGACGTGGGTCAGGAGGAGGCGCGGGGCATTACCGTCCCGATGCTAAGTACCTTACCAGGGCGTCAGGCACACACTCCACCCTCAACGGATTACACGCAAAGGGGATTCGCCTTTTAATCACTTCTGCGATACCTGCGCGTATCAAATAGATCTGTTCGTCTATTTGTGTTAACAGATGTGGTAGAGAATTTGAGATTGTGCTGTGTACAACAACAACAGATGTAATGATGATAATGATACAGTGGGGGCAGAAATCAACATGGAACACCTTTAGGGTAGGTAGTGGAACTTTAGAAAAGGTAGTAGAAGAGCAGGATAAGTAAACAGTATATATATTATAATAAATAGGTAGTATAGTATAGTATAGTATAGTAACAACTAGTACACAGTTAACAGCACGCAGAATTTTAGCCAAACGTTTGTACTCAAGATTGAAATACGGTAATAAAAATAAAACAGCAATAATCTGTGTAGTTTGGAAAAAGGTTAATAATACTAATAGTGGAAACAAGTGAAATTACAAATAATCCCGAACAGCGACAGTAAGTGAGAAAAAGAGCTAACAAACGCTGAGGCCCCTCGCATCATCTCACAAGTGTTTAAGATGAAGCTTGAGGATTGGGACAGAAATAGATTCAATATAGTTTCATTAAACAAATCTGTCTCAAGGGTCTAGAATGCCTTTAAGAACATCATTGCCTCCAACGCCTTGTGACACAAGGGCGGGCCTCCGTTATATTCCGCCGCTCAGGTCTCCTGTGCTTTCTCTGCCACAAATCTCCACTCTTCTCGAGTTTCCTGTCTCATGGCTCTCATCCAAGTGGGTCTGGGTCTTCCAGCATTTCTGGTGATGTCATTAATTTACATATTTCACCTTCATTACGGCGCTGAATAATCCTGATGGGTTCCGGCTCTTGGTCTTCAAGACCTTAATTTTATAATCAATCAATCATAGGTGATACTGTCATTTACTATTCTCCCAAAGGTGTTCGAGGGACATGTCCAAAAGCCATCTCCAGCTCCCTTCCATCATTACCTATCATCTATCTATGGAACATCCCTAATTTTTCTTATGTTACCATTTCTCACTCTATCCTGCCATCGAACTCCTTATATTCTTCTATCAGCTTATTCTTTATTCCCAAATTAACAAAAGGCTAATACATCTTCATTGCCATACCATGAGTCATGCCCGCATTGTAATCCAGATCGTACTAGTCCTTTTTTTATATATTTCCAATTCGAATTTATCCTGTACATGATTTTATTAGCCTTTTTTTAGTCATTCACTAAATTCCAGCTCTGGAGAACCTCCACTAGATATCATAGTTCTTGAACTTTTGAAAGATTGAGCTCATAAATCCTGCCTCCATCTACTCTTGTTTTAATTTTTTTGCTTTTATATTTTACCGAGTCCCATCTTTCTAGCTATATGATGCTTTCTGTTTAGCAAGCTTTGAAAATCTTGTGCCTTATCCTAAATATCAAGCTTCTTTCGTCGCTTCAGTCTGAACCTGGTCTTCCGCCTTCGACCACTTTTTTCATAATAAAATCCCTGAAAGCGGCAAATAGCAGAGGTGACATGGCATACCTTAAAGCAACCCACTGTTCATCGCATATTCACTTGACAAGACTCACTAACAAGAAATCTGCATTTTTTTCTCTCTCTCGATTTATGGCTATGTGAAATATTTTTTTTCGATGACTGCCATTTTGAGATGTCTTAGTGCATTTATAGATGTCATTTGCAATCTCCCCCAGGCTCACTTGCCCATTACTTCCTCCCATTACATTGTAAATTCCAAGAACTTTCCCAAGGAAGCATTAGTTATTGAAGTAGTACGAGCGGATTAATGGGAGTTTTGCTTTAGGGCGACTGAAATCAGTCTTCCCTGCAGTGTTATCATTGATATATAACGCGTCCGTCGTTTTTTCGACGCCTGTTTCCGTCTACTTGACGGTGTCCCTGGTACGGTAATCCGTGATTCATCTGCACGTTCCATTGGCGATTGCCGAGGAGCATTGGCAAGTCTTCCGTGGCTTTAGGCTATTTTAAGAACACTCTTATGGTATATTTTTGGCTCGTTGTGGAGTATACGAAGTTCATCATTTACAACTGATAAATGTTAAAAGCTGGAGGCTGCTCGTGGAAGAAGAAATCAAAGCTGTTTCATCACTCGATTGTACAGCAAGTTGATGGTAAATCCATAGTAAAGTTTACCTTACCCATCATGTTTAGTTCTGTTGGAGGAACCGAAAGTAGATGGTTACACGTAACCCCTATCTTTCACAGTGTTACCGTAAGGCAGGCAAAGTGAAGTGAAGGTGTACCTCTTGCACGTAAACTAGAAATGTTTAAATTATGGACTTCGGCAGATGCTTTTATCATATCATTGAGGCACAAGAATGCAGAAGAGGCAAGTAATATAAAACCGATCTACCTTTTCTGGACGTCTGTGCAAGTTTTACTGAAGGGGTCGTCTTTAGAGCCAAACATTGGTTTGGATGTTATTGGTTAAGGATCTGAAAGTCTTGGTATTTTGTTGTAATTGTTATTGGTTGGGGGTTTTATCTATCGGTTGCATCTGTTGGCTTCTTTCAATAGAAATAAAATTTTATGTGAGAAGAGATTCAAGCAGGAATTGATGAATTGTACAAAGGGTAATTAGCATTTAATATACGGCAATTTGCAGGATGACTGAAAATTTTAATGTTTTTGCAAGGGGGGCTGGCAGAGCAGGGTGAAATAACCAGAGAAGTTCTTTAGAAATACTCTAAAAAGAACGATTCACTAGGAAACAGTACATTTAAACCTATATAAAGAGTAAGTAGATGTACTAAACTATCTTTTCAAATCGTCCCCATGCCCTATAAACGTGAAACCCAACGTCCTCCCCAGCTTTCTACCCTAATGATCTCATTACCTTATTACACGGTGTCCAGATCGCCGAGAGTCTGGCTCCGTATCAGTGAAGCTGAACAGCCACTTAATAATCCCGAGTCCTCCTGAGGCGATGCACCTGCTTTTCATCCCCTTGATGATGAACAGCCCCCGGGGACTCTGTCTGGAAGGAATAAGAGTCTGGCGACGCCTGATTGCCCCAGGCTGGAGCAGGTGAAGTGCGCTAACGACTGTAAAATTGCTTAGAAGATGGGGGTATTGTCGTAGTAATGGGCGACGTGGAATAAGATAACTGGAGTACTCGTTGGGTACATAGGCAAAATTTCGTTCACTTTTGTTTTCCTGTTACGTCTTTTTTTTTTTTTTTTTTTGTTATAAAGTCATGAGTCCAAAATATTATTATTATTATTATTATTATTATTATTATTATTATTGTTGTTGTTGTTGTTGTTGTTGTTGTTGTTGTTGTTGTTGTTGTTGTTGTTGTTGTTCATAGGCTTTTTTGAACGAAGGCTGACTCTTAAAGGTTAGTACCTACTTGAGATAAATTTCAAATGTTTGTATTAGGGAAATGTGTAAATGGAAGATAATTTATTTAAGAAGTAAACAGAGTATTCCTACCGTAGTTTCAGAAATGCCACGTATGCGTTTGATAAACAAATAGATATTTCGTTTAATAAGTACATACTGTAGAATCGTTTGAGAGGAATGAGCAATGAAAATTATCTGGGTACTGATAAAAGACGAGATAGGTCACTTGAAAATCCCCTGCCTTTGAGAAAACGAAAACCCCGTGTTCTTTTGTAGAGTACGGGCAAAACGTTTCTCTCTCTCTCTCTCTCTCTCTCTCTCTCTCTCTCTCTCTCTCTCTCTCCTTTGCAATACATCGGTGATCTGGTTTAGAATTCGCCTTATTTTGCGTCTTTTCCTTAAAGGTAAGGTCTTCTGAACAGACGGCAGCCTTGTCCTCTACTTCACTGACTTTCCTCTTCTTTTTTTTTCAGGGCACTGTAGATACTGCAATTTATGTTGGCTCTAGATATCTGCATTTTTTGACTGCGCTAGCTGTCTGCAATTTTTTAAGGCTTTAATACTATCTCATTTTCATTTGGAAAGTGTTTAAGTGTAACTGACAATGGGGCGCAAAAGTATTCCAGTAACATTGCATTTGCAGACGTTTAAATACGCGAACTTTTCAAATAAAAAGCATCTACATATGATGTTCTTTGTGTAGGGTAAAGACCAACAGAGGTCAATAGTGGGTTAGATTCATTTGAAGCTGAGACAGGCAATAACTAAATTGCGGGAAGTACTGATTTGGAAGACGATATTGGGCAGCTCTTTTCCCCAAATAGAAAAATGGTCATTACCTCATCAATCCTTTAACCAGCGAATCAAGAATTTACTTTGTTCAGAGAACTTATTGAACATAAGCCACTTCATATACTTCCACGAAAAGGCTCATCAGCATTGTGTCTAACCTTACTCATACTGTCATTCAAGCTATCACGTGTCTTCTGCCGTCGTGGATGCGAAGGCTCTTCCGTTCCAGTAGCTGTCACTCCTTCCTCTCTGTCTTTCTCGCAGCACCTACGATTTTTAAACTTTATTTTTGCCATCTTCCATTCTCTTCACGTAACCAAACTACCTCAAAAAAGTACGCTCTATCTTTTCATTTACGCTAACCGTTTTATCTCTTATTTGTATTTCTAAACATTTCTCTTTTTCAGTCCCCTCTATTCCACATACATGGCGTAAATTACCTTAAGAGCGTCATATTTTTTTCTTGTTCATGGTTACTACAGTTGTTAATGATGCTATCATCATTATTATTACAATCAGCTGTATCGGTATTTTCGTTGTACTGTTGTAATTATTATTGCCATAGCCTCCTTTTATTTTTCGTTTAAGTCAGTGTGAATATTATTCCCCATCTCGAGTCACGTCCATCTAATGTATTTGCCAAAACTAGTACTACCATTATTAATAATAATAATGTTGCCACTGCCATTATCGTCTTGTTAAAATATTTTATCTCCATTCTATCAGTTTTTTTTTTCATTTTTATAATGCCCCGAGCTTAAATTATAATTATTACATCACTAAGGTAGTGTTATAGTTCGGTTAAGTCCAGAATAACATTTTTTTTATTTCTTATGTATGAATAATTTTTCTTTCAATTCTAAGTACAGGAAGGGAAGTCTGTTTGTGAATGTGTGCTTATCTGTAAACGTTTGGCGGCATTTTTTCGTGTTCGCTTGATGATAACCTGCATAGACTGACCAGTTTTCCTAACAAATAGTTTTATTGTAGCCACCACCTTAAGCAAAATATCTGAAACAGACAGTGCCGCTAGACGAATGTCGAAGTTATGAGAAAGATTATCATGCGAAACTTTTTTTTTTCTTATCGGCAGGTTTCCCTTGGGGGTTTTCCTGGTTCCTGTTACCCAGTTGTTGTCTGTTATGTTGTAAGCAATGTGTCCTCTGCCAAGTCTTGTGGTGCATCAGTTGGTGTGGCTGCTCTGTGATTTTGCATGTTATGTTATCATTTATCCTCATCGTGATCTGCACTGTTGTTAGTATCTGGAATATATTAATTATTACAGTGAAGGTCCACTGCTGTTCTCTTGTAACAGGGTCTGCTATCAGCACAATTAGTGTCTTCCAACTTCAGCTGATTATATAGATGTTATTGATTCCGTGAATATTATTATTATTATAATAATTTCTAATATCGCTAATATTATCAGTAAAGTTAATTTTTTTATCAAATTACTAATGTATCTGCATTCTGTATTTTCATGTGGTTACGAGCTTAAATAATGTGATATTTTATTATTTGTAACAAAAATAATTTTCTGTTTATGGTTCATTTAATATTAAATGTCTGGAAATTGTTTCGGACATTTTATTCCAGTGATGCTGTAGATTAAGGTCATGGCTGTGAATAGCATTTGGGTATATATTCATATATGAGCTTTCCTATTATTATAGTTTATATATTTTTGGTATAAGCACCGATTTTCGTATAAGAAGGATAACGTATTTGAATAAAGGGAATGAATTGTTTGATTTATGAAGGACATTTGGACTTCCTTGCCCTAAGAAGGCTCGAATGAATGGATGTCGTCCTGAGTTTTACCTGGGAGAAACCGTCTGAAACCCCTAAGGGGTAAGGGGAAGGAAGCCCCCTTGGGGAAGACCAGGGGTAAGGGAAAGAAAGCGCCCCGGGGGAGACCAGAGCTAAAGGGTAGTGGGGTTGAAATCCGCAATGGTACGGGAGGCAAGACGTGGTCACGGACTTTCCTGTAGGATTGTGCGCGCCTTCAACAAGGAACTTAAGGTCTCCTTTCAGTCGGGTCCCCGCTCCCGTTTCCACAAAGATAAAAATGTCCTCCCCATGATAAATGGGGAGGCGGCACAAAACGGCAATTTGTAACAGGTGTGATGGCGGAGACTTCTCAGATATTTTGGAGAAGGAGAAAAAGGAGATTCGGAAGGCTTTGACTTCTTGAATAGTGTCTTGGAGAGAGAGAGAGAGAGAGAGAGAGAGAGAGAGAGAGAGACGGGGTGGGAGGTTTTCATTATATTTGGGTGTGTTCATTTTCACAATTGCAAGATAGTTCAGTGTAACCTGAGTAGATATTATTTACGGTCGTAGTATTTTTGTTTATTTATTCTATTTCTCTATCCTAGTCTTGACCTATTAGATACGGGAACTTCCGTATAATAATAATAATAATAATAATAATAATAATAATAATAATAATAATAATAATAATAATAATAATAATAATAATAGAATGCCTGAAAATATATGGGGCAAAGGAAAACACCACAAGCTTCCTTAAAAATACAATGCGCAACTGGAATACAGTACTTACAAGCTCTGGGTTAAGACTAGCAGAGGTTAACATCAGGAGTGGGATCTTTCAAGGCGACTAACTGTCCCACCTACTCTTCGTAATAGCCATGATCCCCATGACAAAAATACTGCAGAAGATGGATGCTGGGTACCAACTTAAGAAAGGAGGCAACAGAATTAACCATCTGATGTTCAAGGACGACATCAAGCTGTATGGCAAGAGCATCAAGGAAATAGATACCCTAATCCAGACTGTAAGGTTGTATCTGGGGTCATCAGGATGGAGTTTGAAATAAAAAAAAAATGCGCCTTGGTCAACATACAAAAAAGGCCAAGTAACAAGGACTGAAGGGATAAAGCTACCAGACGGGAATAGCATCAAGCACATAGATGAGACAGGATACAAATACCTGGGAATAGTAGAAGGAAAGGATATAACACACCAAGAGGTGAAGGACACGGTCAGGAAAGAATATATGCAGAGACTTAAGGCGATACTCAAGTCAAAACTCAACTCTGGAAACATGACGAAAGCCTTATATAAACACATGGGCAGTACCAGTAATCAGACACAGCGCGGGAGTAGTGGAGTAGACGAAGGCTGAACTCCGCAGCATAGACCAGAAAACTAGAAAACACATGACAGTACACAAAGCACTACACCCAAGAGCAAATACAGACAGATTATACATAGCACGAAAGAAAGGGGGGAGAGGGCTACTAAGCATGGAGGACTGCGTCAACATGAGCAGAGCACTGGGCCAGTATCTGAAAACTAGTGAAGACGAGTGGCTAAGGAGTGCATTGAAAGAAGGACTGATGAAAGTAGACGAAGACCCAGAAATATACAAAGAGAGGATGAATGAAAAACAGAACAGAGGAATGGCACAACAAACCAATGCACGGGCAGTACATGGGGCAGACCAAAGAACCGACCAGCGATGGAACATGGCAATGGCTACAGAGGGTAGAACTCAAGAAGGAAACAGAAGGAATGCTAACAGCGGCACAAGATCAGGCCCTAAGAACCAGATATGTCCAAAGAACAATAGATGGAAATAACATCTCACTCATATGCAGCAAGTAAAATATGAAAGACGAGACCATAAACCACATAGCAAGCTCATGTCCGGCGCTTGCACAAAACCAGCACAAAAAGAGGCATGATTCAGTAGCAAAAGCCCTCCACTGGAGCCTGTGCAAGAAACACCAGCTAGCTTGCGGTAATCAGGCAAAGATCCTCTGGGACTTTGGTATCAGAACAGATAGGGTGATAAGTGCCAATAGACCAGACGTGACGTTGATTGACAAAATCAAGAAGAAAGTATCACTCATTGATGTCGCAATACCATGGGACACCAGAGTAGATAAGAAAGAAAAAGAAAAAATGGATAAGTATCAAGACCTGAAAATCGAAATAGAAGGATATACAATATGCCATTGCAAATTGTACCCATAATCATGCGAACACTAGGCACAACCCCAAGATCCCTGAAAAGGAATCTGGAAAAACTAGATGCCGAAGTAGCTCTAGGACTCATGCAGAAAAGTGTGCTGTTAGCAACAGCGCACATAGTGAAAAAGTGATGGACTCTAAGGAGGCAGGATGCACCCTGAACCCCACACTATAATATATATATATATATATATATATATATATATATATATATATATATATATATATATATATATATATATATATATATATATAATAGTAATAATGATGGTGATGATATTGATGATAATGTTAACTAACATTTGATATAAAAACAATTTTGCAGTATCCAACACGTCCGGATGTGTATTTATACAGTATAGATGTATATATATGTATGTATGTGTATATACATATATATATATATATATATATATATATATATATATATATATATATATATATATATATATATGTACACATATATATATATCCATATACATATGTGTGTACGAGTGTGTGTATGTATATATATCACTAAGCCGTTTTCTTCAACAGAGGTTGATTGCCGAGAAAAAAATAAGAAATCAAATGACTATCCTTTAAGACCAGATCTACTTATCGGGTAGAATAGGAAAATACGGGATCTATGTGCATAAATCATTTACATGTACATAACACACACACACTCTCTCTCTCTCTCTCTCTCTCTCTCTCTCTCTCTCTCTCTCTCTCTCTCTCTCTCTCTCTCTCTCTATATATATATATATATATATATATATATATATATATATATATATATATATATATATATATATATATATATATTTATATATACATATATACAAGACCACTTGATGTTGAAAATTTCAGGCCAGTTAGGGTTGCATGTCATTGTGATGAAAAAGTAGCATTTCCATACCTTCATATATACTTCATGGGGAGGGGTGGGGAGCGGGATGGAAGAGGGAAGGGCGAGGGGGAGGAAGGGGAAGAGGAGGGGAAGGAGGAAGGGAATGGGGAGGCGAAGATGCCACAGCTAAATTAGCACTTGATCATGTGCTGCAGTGTGCAAATGAACAAACAAACGTTTCAGAGTTATATACATGTATATACATATATATATATATATATATATATATATATATATATATATATATATATATATATATATATATGTGTGTGTGTGTGTGTGTGTGTGTGTGTGTGTGTGTGTGTGTGTGTGTTTGGTGTGTGTGTGTCTGATTATATATAGACAATGATCTTGTATTGTCCTCTCTTAACCAAAGAGTGGTTATGGTGTGACAGGAGAGTCATTCCGTCCGTAGGGTTGACTGTGGTTGTCTGGGATGTTTTTCGAGAAACCTTCTAGAACTGAGAATACATCTGCTCCTGAATTTAAGCGGATGTTTATTCTGTTTGATATTTATTTGACCATGTGTTTTCTTTCATTTTTTTAGTTTTCACAATTTACATGTTAGTATATTTGTTACTACTTAGTCAGTGTGGAGTTGTATACTATTTCTCAAACTCTTATTCTTTGGGTTCTGTATGATTTAAATGAAATTTTTCGGAAAACTTAAAAGTTAAACTTTTAAATTGCCTTCCGTCATTGCAGTGTCCTCTTTACACAGGAAAAAGATGAAAAATGTTTAGACTATCTAAGCAGAAAGCATCCAATAGTTTGCTTTCAGACTTGTTTATATAATCGTGTATAGTTCAAGGGCACCTGAGTCAGTAGATTTCAGGCTCTCGGTTTTTTATATACTATTTTCAAGTTGCAGATGGTCAAATATAAGATCGCACCTATTTCTGTGTTCTGCCCAAAAGTGGGTTCGAACATACATTGGTCCGTCATTTACCCGCCAACCAATTAAGAGGCAGCCTCGTCGGTTCCTGGTGCCATAATTCATGTCGACAGACATTGATTATGTCATTACTGTTTTATGTTTTCTGACCACACATCTGTAACTCCTCCAGTGATCGGTGCTCCTTGAAGATATACCTTATCCACATTTATTGTTGCAATCAGATGACCTATCCTATAGCAAGTTCCTTATCGCAGTTACCCTTCGTCATCGAGCTTACGTTTTTTCCTGCTTACTTTCATCTTCCTTCTCTAGGTCCACATTCTGATATCCCTAATCGCGTTTTTTCTGTCTTTGTTCTGTTTCCTAATCATTTCCCAAAGTTCAGATTCTAGTTTTCTTGTTAACATCATCTTTCATCTAGAGCAGGATCCTGAGTGATATAGTTCATCATCTATATTTTAAACGGAACCCTATATTACAGATGTGTATAAAATTTGACAAACAGGAAAACTTATTAAAAATCTGTATAGAACTTTACAATTAAGAAGAATCTGCAATGGCTGAACTGCAACTAAAGTTTCTCCTCTTTGATATAGAATCAGATGGTTTTAATAAACACGCCTCATCCTGTATAAGTTCAATTCTGTTCCCTTTCCACTTAGAGGCTGTGATTCTAGATGGGAATTAAGAACTTGGGTCTCACCTAGTCTTTTGGGATGAAGTTACTTAACACATTCCTTTCTTTTTGGCCTTGCTGCGATCCACAACGGTGAGTTAACCACCACCAGGTACATAATTTACCCAATTCTTCCACGGAGACACAATAGACTCTCCTAAAATGACTAAGTTTGTCTACCAAAAAGAATCAGGCTCCGGTTTCTTGCTGGGTAATAACTTTTTGGGTAACAAGTGCCCTTTCGCCTGTGAATAGTTTTTTGTTGGTAATGTGAATACATTATTATTATTATTCTAGTTTTTATTGAGGAATCTTTCATGTCAATTATTTAATTTTGAGACTGGTAACGTAAAAAATAATATATATATATATATATATATATATATATATATATATATATATATATACACACACTGTATGTATGTAAGTATATATAAACACACACACGCACACAAAATACATTGAGCACCTCCATTGGTGCTTAAATTATTCTTCGATTTAGTTACGATATTATCCTTCACTTTGCAATGGCCTTCATAAATTGAAGTCATTCAGTCAGTATAATGGCCCTCCTTCCTATTTCCTCTAGTCTACCACCATGCCAGAAGTAGTCGTTATTTATTTTTCTCTTATTTTTCCTTCACGTTACAATTACCAACGAGCCGTGACGAGTAATACGAAGAAGGGTAGGGGGCTTAAAGGTTGATGGAGTCCTGATTGTAACGACGGTTATCAGAGAATACACATAGGAGGGCGCCATGCTAGAGCACTTTAGGCATTTCCTGCCTGGCACACGTCTCCATATGGTAACTTTGAGAGAAAACGTGTATGAGAGAGAGAGAGAGAGAGAGAGAGAGAGAGAGAGAGAGAGAGAGAGAGAGAGAGGACGTTAACAGCACGCGCGCACGGTAAAAAAATAGGATAGGAGTAGATGGATAAGCTCTGAAAAGGAAAAGGTAAATGGGGAAAATTAAAGACAAAAGTCATCCATAAACAATTTGCGTATGGAAATAGAATTGTTATTATTATTATTATTATTATTATTATTATTATTATTATTATTATTATTATTCATTCAAATAAAATAAACACAAAGGTCATGAACTTTCAAAAGAATCTTTGCGGAAAAGGTTGCCAGTAGATGAAAAAAAAAGGAGAGTAAAGAGAAAAAAAATTGCGTGACGGTAAATATATTCTTAGAAAGCTAAGATCTGAAAAGTCTTAGCTTCGACACGTTTATATGAACATAGAGAACGATTATTATTATTATTATTATTATTATTATTATTATTATTATTATTATTATTTTTTTGGCTTCTCTTGTAGATGACTATATATATTTTACCCGACAGAGTGACGATTGTTAGACAACGAGAGAGAGAGAGAGAGAGAGAGAGAGAGAGAGAGAGAGAGAGAGAGAATCATATAGCCAGCAGTAGTGGATGATGAGCAGGATGTGGGTAGAAAGATCACCATAAATAGCAGAAGCGTCTTCCTCTACTGACAAATGACTGTGGGCCTACTGACACTCCCTTCGGAACGCCCTCCAGCGGGCATGAACTCGACGCTAACCATAACGCTCCCCTCAGATGAGCTACGAGGGGATTTAACGGCTGAAGGCAGCCATTTGATAGCCCAGTGTAATGGTTCGGAAATGTCTTTCCCCGTAGAAGAGCTCATCGGATTTTCAAAGTATCTTTGATAAAACGTTTTATTTATTTATTTTTTTTTAGTTTGTTTTGAATTAGTGACTTAATTTGATATTGAAAAGTGCGGTTGTCTGATCACCATGAGACAGAAGTTTTGCAAAGTGACCGATATTCTCAAATCGGGTGCTTTGATTTTAGTTTGTTGGTTTGTTAAGATTATTAACATTTTTATTCAATGTTCAAAGATGCTTATGAAACAAGACTTCAAAGGTCACCAACCCACACAGTGAGCTCTTGGGGCGAGAATTATATAAAAATATATAAAATCAAAGAAAAGGAGCGAAGACAATAAATACATGACGAATACCGAAAGGTAAATCAACGAACGGGTAACTGTATTCAAACGTAAAAACAAAAGTGTAAGTCAACAAAAACTAAAGCAAGGCTCTCAGAGGTATTGCTTACAGCCAGTCTTTAAAGAGTAACTGTATTCTTGGCACTCAAGGTGATATCTGCACAGTTCAGCATTAAAAGGTTACGAGCGATCCCTGGAGTTGTGCCACCGTAACAGAAATTACCGTTGATGCTTTGCAAAACGTATAGCGCGCTCTAATTACAAGTTCTTTGTTGAAACGTTATGGAAGACCGTAAATCTTCCAGTGATTGCCAGTTGGGAAAAGGACTTAAAATCACTTCACAAATTTTATTGAAGAGATAAAGGTCTCAGGTGCTGCTGACATCGTGGTAGAAGATATTCCAGTAATGTTAGAACAGAAGAACTAAATCATGAGGCGCGAGCACCGTGATTTTCGTAGATACAGGAAGCCTTTCGAGCAACACTGAAGTTGATAGTGACATTAGCTGGGATTTTTAAGTTGTGGGAAAAAATTGAGTCGTAACCGCAACTTTTTATTTTTTCGAAACCATTAACGAGCTCGAGCGCGGTAGGTGACACATGCAACACTTGCTTGCTTGCGTTACTCTGGCCGTATGTTGCATTTTGTGGGTGTATTCTCTGCTACAGTTAGTTGTTTCCCTTCCGTTGATTTCTCATGAAAAAAGGGGTTGACTGATTTTCATTTATTGTTTGTCTGGAAGGAGAACACTGGAACTTTATGGCATTTTCCATGTTTGTATTTTCTTCATTTTTAACAAATTAAAGTGATTTGTGTTTCGTCAGAGATAGCGAGTGGAGATCAGAAGACCTCCTATAGCCAGACTGGGAGATTATCGCTTCTGTCTTTTTCCCCGAGTTTCATATCCCCTCTTTAGAAAGACTGGCTTATGGTAATATAAGGGCGTTGTGTTGTCTATCCCATTTGAAACAGTGAAGGTACTTCGAAAAATCCTTAATTCCAATAGAGTGTTGGTATCAATCTCGTTTATTTTGGCACATTGTATGTATTTTTATCTTGGTTTTCTTTTGCTTATTGTTACTTGAGGTCATCTATCATGATGTGACTGAAGAACGTCGGATCAGTATTTGCTGCTGAACTGACACGAAATACGACATGTCTGGAGTGCAGTCAATTCTGAAGCTGTTGAAAATATCACAACTTGTCCACCATCGAACTGTAATATGTTTGGGGTTTCATTATCATTATTTTTAATTACCTTTATCTTTTATTATATTTCAGTATTCAAGTATAATATATATACTGTGTATATATATATATATATATATATATATATATATATATATATATATATATATATATAATCCTAATTTTTTTTAGCAGAAATTACCATTAAGTCATTAACGCACAGTGAAGGAAAATGTCGATCAGATCGCGTAAGCCATAAGTGAGAAGGCGAACAATGATGGAGTGAATTGTGGTTGAAAAGATGGGCAGCTATGAATACTTGGTTAATCAAGTGATTTGATGAAAATATAACTATTAATGCTTTTCATTAAAATGTTTTACCAGTGAATCGGTGTCCACGTATTTTTAGTTTATATGCCCTTGTACTGAAATAGAATTATTATTATTATTATTATTATTATTATTATTATTATTATTATTATTATTACTGACTAATAAAGAGTAAGATACCTAAACGAAATTATTTGCTGAAGTGTTTAATTAATGATGCTTTATGGGATTTAATATATATATATATATATATATATATATATATATATATATATATTTTTAAAGGACACTATATGCATTTCATAGCTAATGCTTTAAGATGTGATGAAAGAATTTATGGAGTCAGATGGAACTAGGTCGAGAGACCCGAGGTAAAATCTTTGTGTTCAACAAATAGTTTGATTCCTCAGCAATATTGTCAGTCAGGTGATCTTCTTCGAAGTGTTATGTATATTCGTGAGTACGTGCGTTAATTTGATCTAGATTACGCCAAAATCTGCCTAAAAGTGAGTTTGATCGTTCATTAACGTGATAGAACTGCAGTTGTCTAGACGTAGCTTCCAGGCTTAAGCGGCAGATAAGGTATTTGAAATCTCTGTTTTTATGGGAGGAAATTGAACTTGTGATTTTTTACCATGATTTTCTAATCATTATGAACTTTTGAACTGGTGTGGGAGATTTAATATGAATATTCATACCTCTTTTATATTATTGTTTTGTCATGTTACGTTTGCCATATCTTGGCTATGCATTTTACACTTTCCATTATTGTGTTTTTGCATTTCATATATTTTTGGGAGTTTTCTATCATGTTTGATTCTTCCGACAGATGTCTGTGGACAGATGTCGGTAGACAGTATGGACTGTTTCGAATAACATGTGGTAGACTGGTTTTGACATGACTAATTATTGATTTGGGGTATGTGTGAGTTTGGATATTTTCAGGCTATTAGCCATGTGAGACTTCTTTAATCAGAAGTGTTTTGCAGTTCAGAGTTTAGTTATCTAACTCGATATTTCATTTATTATGCATTTTAATCTTTGCTTTGTTTTATTCATTTCTTGTTGGGTTATTTGAATAATAAACCTATTTTTGTAGAAACTATTGAAATAGTCCATTTAATTGATTTGGTGAGAATGAGTGCGATTCAAACTTCGGAAAATGATGAGAGAGAGAGAGAGGAATCACAGAGAGAGAGAGAGAGAGTGATACACGGTGAGAGAGAGAGAGAGAGAGAGAGAGAAAGGAGAAAAAATAGATGTAAGTGTTGCCATGAACGAACGTTCATACGCCTGATCGTTGGAGCACGTTACGTACACCTTCAAAAAAGGTGTTAATTCTGTCCTCGTTACATATATATATATATATATATATATATATATATATATATATATATATATATATATATATATATATATATATAAACCTTTTCGTAGCATTTCTGGATAAGAGAGTGAAAATAAAGGTATTACAGCATGTTTTCAAATAATATCCATGAGTTATATGAAAGAATTGGTGTACATACACAAGCACAGGGAATTATTTGAATACAAAGAACTGTGTGGAATTGAAAAACGATGTATTGATTGAAGTTAACGTAATATAGTGAAACGTGGTTTTAACGGGTCGAGAAAATTAAGTTGCTTTAATACAGTATCTATATTCTGTGGTTAGGACACGAGACCACAGCGAGACAGAGAGAGAGAGAGAGAGAGTTTGGGGCCAGATGGCGTCAGGCCACAAATTGCACCAACTGATAGGCTGCCACTGAAACTTGTCAGTCCCGAAACCGAGGGTAGCAGCTTACCTTGGCAGGTAACATAGTGAGAGAGATAAAGCATAATATAATACGGTCAAAAAGAGAGAGAGAGAGAGAGTTCCTGTCTCTCCATTAGACCTCAGAGGACATAACTGCTCCGTTTTCTGATGCAGAGCGTGCGAAATAATAATAATAATAATAATAATAATAATAATAATAATAATAATAATAATAACATCCTGTATTTCAGCTCATGACCATTTACAGAGAAAGACAAGGTAGACAATACAATACACAAAATTTAGATACACAAGATAAAAGTTATAATAATTAACTGTTACACCTAAAGAATTGCTGCTGGTAAGAATAATAATAATAATAATGATATTAATAATAATAATAATCCGGTTATTTTTCAGCCAGAGACCATAGGGGAAATACAGATTTCAAGTACAAAATTCAGTTGTAAAATGATTGATTTGTTAGTTTATTCTGAGGTAAATCTTGTTAAAAAGAATAAAATTCTTTTTAGCAGAGCTGTAGGACTTGCATTGGCTGATGGAAATAAAAAAAAAGAAGTGGGTGAAAAGAGTAAGGAAGTAATACGCATGTTGTGCCTTTGTTCCTTCTTTTGATGACATTATCTTCAGGTTCATATTTCCCTCAGAAGTTGTCATTCTCACACTGTATTATATGCTTCAGTAATCTTCATTATAATTAAAGATTGTTAATAATCTTTATTTTATTTCTTCTTATGGTCAAAATTTTGTTTTTTCGTTGCTTGTTTTCTTATTTTTTCCCTTTCAGCAGCACACACACACACACACACAACTAGTTTAATTATAAAACGTAAGCAGAAGAAATTAATGGTGACTAAAAGTAGTATGAAGGTCCTGGGAAGATTCTTATCGGAAGATAAATTCAGAGTGTGGGAGTTTTTCGTCATACCGTCAACGGAGAACCCGGCGTTAATAAGGAGAGGAAATCCAGGGGAAAACCTTAGGGGGGAAACGAGGCTTAAAAGGCGAGATGTTTATTTTAGAACTGGGGAACCGCGCCGCCGTCACAGGGGAAGGAAAATCCAAATTTTCCCATCTTTTTGCCTCAAACTCGTCACCCTCCAGGTTCCGTCCCCCCACGCTGACTAACACACTCACGCATGCGCGCGCGAGTGCCGGCGACTGGTGAGGATGATGGTACGTTTAGATAGTTATCTGTACTGTCATCGTTCTTGCGTATGGCTTCTCTGCTGTATGTGTGACTCCTCTTCCTCTCCTTCCCCCTCATTCTCTTCTCCCTCTTCCCTGCTTCCTCCCTCCCTCCCTGTTTGTCTATCTTTCGGTTTCTTCCCCCTCCTGTCTCTCCTCCTCTTGTGCTTCATCATCATATCTCCAGCCGCAGCCATGTGTTCTTCACCAGACGTTTAAATGTCGTCGGAACAGCAGCAGAAGCAGCTGGGGCAGGAGAGCGTTAAAGGCAGAAGGGAATGAGAGGAGGGGGTGGGGGAAGAAGAAGTGAGATAGGGGTTAAAAGGGGAAGAAGAAGAAGAAGAAGAAGAAGAAGAGGAGGAGGAGGGAGAGATAGGAAGGGGAAAAGGAAAGAGTTTAGTGCCACGTGCTGAGACGAGAGCACGCGCGACGCCGGAAGGGACAGCCGGCTTCCAAGGGCTTGAGAAAAAAGATGTATGTGATCCCTCAAGAGAAACAAACGCCTACCCTTCTTCCTCTTCTTCTTATTCTTTCCCTTCTTCAGCGGAAGGGTATGGTCGTTAAATTTATTAACTCGTTTATTATCTTCCCCAATACTGCTTTCAGTAATTTCTGTAGCGAGATTCATTTTCGTTAAATTACACAAAATAAACTTCGAAAATTGTCCATGACATCAGTTTAGTCCTGAAATATTACTGATAGCAACATTAAATATTACTGTGATAAATCTATTGAACAGTGGAGTGTGTTTAGCTTTCAGCATAAATTCAGTGAATTTTAATGAAATCCTCTCCTCCATTTGGTCAGTATTTAGGTAAAGTGAAAGCTGATATTCAATTTACTCCGCATTTATTCAAATATAACATAACAAGAGTGGCATTCAGATAGCCATATCCTCACTATTGAATCATCACAACATACAATGCTCAGCATTACAAATTTCTTTGGTATGATAATGCCTGTGGGGTAGGGTCGGGTAGGTATAAGCGTGCGTCTTTGTATAAAACGAAAGGAGAGACTTTCCGAAAAAAAAGGGGCTCCAGAGGATATGATAATGCAAGTCTTAAACAATGAGACGCGAGTCATGGAGACTTTTCAATAAAGACTTTTGGCGGAAGCTCACCTGGCCGAGGCTCAATAGACTTTGAAAGACTCGAGGTGGAAAAAACAGAAGTGCATAAAAAAGGTAACTTCCTGCCGGGCAATTCCTTTAGGATATCTTTAAAGGACGAAAAAGAAAGGGGATAAAAACTATCGTATGGGCAGTCTTCCCTAAATGATCTTAAAAGGACGGATCTCTTCTGATTACAATCATCACTCAGAGCCACTCAAGGTTATGCCTTATCAGCGCTCTTCCGACTGTAATTACTGGCCTCGTCATGGCTTGAGACCGTGAGTTTGGAGTTTGTAAATGTCCTCTGCTTTAATAACGTTTTATCGTGTTTAATTTCTCTGATTTTTTTTCATATTTGGGGTTCATTTTTGATTTAGCTTACAACAACAACAGCACCACTAATAAGAGTAATAATATAGTTGTTATCATTATTATTATTATTATTATTATTATTATTATTATTATTATTATTATTATTGTATGAATATTAAGTATTCTGACTTCTAATGGTATAGAAGATATTATTTTAGTTAAATCTTTTATTTCAGCTTAGGTCCCTATTGTTATTCATGTATACACCGCCACATAAATGGCGGTGTATACGTGAATAACAATAGGGACCTAAGGTGAAATAAAGGATATAACTAAAATAATGTCTTCTATACCACTAGATTATAATTATGTCCACATAAATGGACATAATTATAATCAGATATATGAAATGTAATTGCTGTTACCCGTATCCTACTTTCACGTCATTTACGTTAATGTGAAATGTGGCCTTTATTTTATATCGATATAGTTATGGTACTCTTATTCCCTCTCCTTTATTTATTTATTTTTTTTTTTTGCAATATCAGTACAGGGTACGGGACTGCAACCCCACACCGCAGGCCATTTGGTTATTTTTACATAACGCAGAACACTGGATCACTGTTATTACTATTTCACCATTTTTTTATTCATATGTCACTTGGGGCATTTCCTCCCTCTAAGGGGGCCACAACCCTATACTAAGTGCTTTGCTGTCTTGGGGTATAATATATCTGTACCCCGAAACCACTGCCACTTTCTAAGGACACTGTGTCAAGGTAGTACTGCTGGAGACCGAGCAGGGGAACATTATTCAAAACTTGGAAGAATAAAATATTTTAAACATTTCCTCAGGACAAACAGGTTTCCAAAAATCTTGAAAGACTTTTTTGTGCAGCTGAAGAAAAGGTCGACTGTAATATTTCTCAAAAAATATGTTTTCCGTCAAGAATGACGCCTACAGTTTTAAATGAGTTGCATGTAGTTACACATACACACACACAATGTAGGAGGAGGCCGTGTGTCCAATGTCCTAGATCTGCTTACAGTCATGATTTGAATTTTGTAAGGGTTTTACTTTCATCCTCCCTCCCCCACTAATAATTTAGTTAAATCTCAGTTTAGGGGCGCGGAAGCCACAGGAGATGGGATCAGTGCAAGGGGAGTATCATCATCTGCATAAACTCACGCGGTGCACTGTAGGCATTATTTAAGGTTCTTTGCAGCGTTCCTTCGGCCCCAGCTGCAACCCCTTTCATTCCTTTCATTGTATCTCCATTCTTATTCCCTTCTTCCAACTTACTTTCCATCCTCTTCCAACAATTGTTTCATGTTACAAATGCGAGATCTTCCTCCTGTTACACTTTTTAACCTCTTTTGCTCTCAGTTTCCCCTTTCAGCACTGAATGACCTCATAGGTCCCAGTGCTTGGCCTTTGGCCTAAATTTTATATTCCAATAGATATCATCGCCATAAACAAGGAGTTTTTCATGGCAAAACCAATAATATTAATACGGTTCATTAGATGTGCAAATCATTTGTACTTTGCGCTACCACCTGGTTGCTGTTATCTTGTAAACTGGCTATTTGTCTTCGTTTAAACTCCTTCGTTCCGCTCCAGTACCTAGAATATGAAAGGATCTAAAAAATTCCATTATTATTATTATTATTATTATTATTATTATTATTATTATTATTATTATTATTATTATTATTTTGGTACCGTTTTGGTGTTGCGATTAATTACCAAAATAAATTTCTGCTTTTTTATATTTTTGTATTTCGTTGTCAAAACTACATGACATAATTGTACGCAAATAACAATCTTGAGCTAATAAACTAAGGGCGCAGTTGGTACTCACGCTAACTAAATTTTGAAGTTCCTGGCCCTGTTGGTTTCAAAGTTAAGTGGAAGTGGTTTACGGATATCGATTTCCAAAAAGGGTTAATTACTATCATTTGTCAAAATTTCCAGTAGGTACCGAGTCCAGGGGCTTGTGAATTCACCATCGGTATTATAAGCGTATTTGTTTATTTCCTCTCCAGTTCTTAAAAAAAAAAAAAAAAAAAAAAAAATTCAGCATCCTTTAGGCCCCTACTGCAACCCCTTTCATTCCTTTTACCGTACCTCCGTTTCTAGTCTGTTTGTGTGGTCTTACTTTGCACCCTCTCCTAATAATTGTTACAACATTATTTTCAGCAATGAATGACCTCATAGGTCCCAGCCTATAGCCAAAATTTTATATTCCAGTTCCAATTAATCCGAACTATCAGACAGTGAACGCTCATTTAACAATAACGTAGCAGCTGCAGCGGGCTGATATAATGAGTCATAGACCTAGAGTACAGTCAAGGTGTGGCAAGTCTTCACAGCGAGCTTGACATTTCAGTCCGTAAGTTAAGGAAGAGAAATATACCTTCATTTACGTAGCTGAGGCGGCAGCTTTCTTTCGTGCTGGCTTTTGTGAAAAGTGTTAGGTTTGCTAAGGACAGCACTGATTTGAATGTGGAGTTATCGTCCATGCCCCATCAGTTATGGAAAGTTTTCTTATTTTCCCAGTAATGCAACATTTCTTCTTATCATCTATAAACTCTCTCTCTCTCTCTCTCTCTCTCTCTCTCTCTCTCTCTCTCTCTCTCTCTCTCTCTCTCTCATCAAAATGGAATCTTAAATTCAGATTCAGTTTAACTCTCTATACACCGTCATATTCTCATTATGTAAAAAAAATGGTGTATTAATGTATTGTTAAACGTGTAACTGTGCTTTTCAATATGGACGATTTAGTTATATTTTCATATACAATTTTTTTTTTCAATCGAAGCTCCAGATAGCTTGTAATAAAAGCCCGTAGTTCTGGTTGCTGTTAATCTTTTGAAATGATTTAGGTTGATTGATAAGTAACAATTCAAGAAACAATTTAAGTAGTGATAATAAAGTTTATAGAAATTACTGTCACGTAGAGTTGCGTCGTGTGATGACTGACGACCCACAAAATTTGGCTTAACGATTTTCGTCGTTATTCTAGTTGTCGTCTCACCCCCCACCCTCCTCCTCCTCCTCCTCCTCCTCCTCCTCCTCCTCCCTCCTCCTCCTCCTCCTCCTCCTCCTCGATCACCCCAACTACTTCCGGAAGATGGAGTTCACGCAGCTTCCGGTAGCTTTTTGGCGAATCCCTCTCCTCCTGGCGACCTCTCACCTGACCTTTAACGGCTGTCACGTGACCCCTCCCCCTCCTCCTCCAAGTACCCCACCTTCTGGCTTAATCCTCGTCTCCTGGTCGGCTCCTTTAATGGCCCGATGGAAGTAATCCAATGGAATCTATTCTAAGTCTTTCAAATTATTCATAAAAATTCCCACTTCCTCTCTCAACCGTCTTGCGCATTTTTAGTCGCCCCTTTTCGCACTTTTTGGGCTTCCCTTTAATCCCCCTTCTGCCCCTTTTTCACGCTCCGCAATCCCCCCTTAATCCACGTCACTCGTCGTTTCTCTCCATCTTCATTTTTCGTCGCGTGGCCTTTGGGCATTTCACCTCCTAAGTGATATTGCTCTGGTGCTTGTGTTTGCTACGGTTTTTTTTTTTTTTTTATTGAATGTCGGTATAACACAGCTTTACCATTCTATCCTGTGATAGCTCTCTCTCTCTCTCTCTCTCTCTCTCTCTCTCTCTCTCTCTCTGTATATATATATATATATATATATATATATATATATATATATATATATATATATATATATATATATATATATATATATATATATATATATATATATATATATATATATAAATAAAATGAATAAATAAATGAATATATATATACTTATATATGTAAATATATATGTATGTATGTATATAAATCTATATTATTTATATATGTAATATATATATATATATATATATATATATATATATATATATATATATATTTATATATATATATATATATATTTGTTTGTATGAACTGAGACGTATACATATGTGTAGACAAGTTTTTAAGTATCTTTTTTTTTCAATAATCCTGCTATCTACTGTAGATCGCATCTCCAGTGTAGTAATGACAGACATTAGGTTTACGGACGGATTTTACCCACGCACTAATTTTTGCATCATCTGTTATCTCCAAATTATATAGTTCTTTTATCAATTAAATGTTAAAATGTATAGGGCAGATTTCCAAGATGTACGGGATTCCAACATCAGCCTCAGCAACACTAACAATTTTTAATATAATTACCATGGTTTGTTTTTTTTTTCAGTGTGGTGATAATTAGAATATGGCGTGGACATTGTAGATAAAGGTGATATAAATGTTGGGAACACGACTAACAACAATCGAGATAAAATGACGAATAAGTACACCCTATCACCATCTGTTAATTATACCTGTTGAGCGATAATTTACCGAGGTCTGGCCAAAGCCAACATTAACGTTGACTGTGTAAATTCAGCTTTCCCTAATGAACAGCGAAGTCCCCTAATTGCTAAGGAGAAGCCCGGGACTGTTCCAGCCCTCCCTTCCTGCTTTCTTTAATTAATATTTTACTACCGTGAAAGTAAGGCGTCTTGACGGCTAAGTGCATCTTATCCTTCCGGTGTTGGGACCATGTTGCGCTTCCCCTCCCCCCCCCCCTCCTCCCCCTTCCCCACTTTCCCCCTACTGCTGGGATACTGTGTAGCCTCTCTCTCAATGTAGGGGCCCTTATATTTACTGTACTTACCTAACTCTTAAATCTCCTTCTGTAGGACCCCTACCCTTATGTTTTATAAGTCCCCTTCCTCTCTGAAGGATCCCCTTCACCTGCTTCCTCCCTCACCCTCCTTTCGTCATATCCTATCTCGTTCTTATTTTGTCCTATACAACACTCTTTACTTCTCATTTCTCCATAGGTGACATCCTTGCATTCTCTTATCTCCCTGTTGCACTTTCTCTCCTTTCATCATATCCTACCCCATTGTTATTTTGTCCTGTGCACCACTCTTTACTTCTTATTCCTCCCTAGATGACATCCTTGCATTCTCTTATCTCCCTGTTGCACTATTTCCCCCCTTCTCTTATTTTTCCCTTCTTATCAATCCTCCCTTCTCATAACGCCCTGCGACAGATGATCCCAGGTGAGGAGGGAAAGAAGGTATGGATGGGGTTTTGGGATGGGGGGCCAGCTGTTTGGTGCAGCAACACAGCTGTCACCCAAAGCACGTGACTCCCCGCAGCTGTTGCTGACAGTTATAACCACCCACACGCCCATGTCTGTTTATCTATGGGCGTTAATCCGGCTAGTAATCAAAATCATCAGTTGCTTCCATTTAACTGCCTCTTGGTATTGTTTTCTTTTCGTGGAGTTGTTAGCAAATGCGCGCCTGTGTGTGTGTGTGTGTGTGTGTGTGTGTGTGTGTGTGTGAGAGAGAGAGAGAGAGAGAGAGAAATTTTATTGATAAATTTCACAAATTTTTGGATCAGTTATGGTTCTGGGATATGAGGAGGGAGAGTTAATGATATGGAAGATGAAGTACTTTAATTCAGTTTTAAAATACAGAAGCATGAAGTATTGCAGCCTAAAGAATATTGTAAATATATGAATGCTTGTACGTGAACTAGGGAATTTGTGTTCACCAGGTATGTTATTTATTGTAGATACTCTCAGGCCTGAGATGATTGTTTAAAGCTAGGGAATCATTTTAATATTTATTTTTTTCTGATTCATGGACAATATCAGTTCAGTATCTGACATCGTATTATTATAATGTTTTCCTGTTCCCTGTGACCGTGTTTACATTTTGTTTCAAACGATTATAACGGATAAATGAAATCTTGGCTCCGGTGATTTTCAGTCGTAATTATTTTTATTGAAATTTGAAATTTTTTATTTTTGATCGTTTATCCTTCCTATTCTCCAGTGAGCTTAATTATATGACTGACAACACTATTACGTTTTACCAACTAAAGTTAGTTGATCAGTGCTTCCTGTAGTTACCGATAATTCATATAATTGATATTTCAGGCATCGTTAAGGAGTAGCTAATAACTCTTGCATAAGTGAGTGATCATTCAGTCATGAAAAGCATTACAGTAAAACTTCAGTCAACATTTCGATGTACTGTTATTGATAAGATCTAACCATTATTTTTAATGATGAATATTGTCATTAAGGTATGATTTGTCCTTCCTATTGGTCTCGCTAAAATGATTATTACTTCTTGAAATACGACTTATCTACTCTGACAAGGCTTTCCAGGTGTAAATTCTACTTAATAAAAAAATAGTCTGCCTTGAAATATGCCGACCTGTAAAACTGCAATTAACAACAGGTACAGAAGCAAATAAAATGTACACCTGTAAAATGCCTTTTTCGTTGTCGAGCCGTTTCGGATCGATAAAATTTCGTTTTATGGATCGATAGCCAGTGTTGGCCAGTAGCCGGAACGTTAATCCGGATCTGTGGTCGTTAACCAAGGAATTTTTACAATGTGGTTTATAGGCAAGTGGAATTGTATATGGAGGATTTCCGAATGACCTACAAGTGTCGTCATGGCAGGCGTTAATTGCTGGATGCTGAATGCTGATTCTTTCTTTCCATTTCATATCCTTACCAAATTGAATTCGCTGTTGTCACATAATAATAATGATAATAATAATAATAATAATAATAATAATATAATAATAATAATAATAATTTCCTATGTTTCAGCTCAGGCCCTATAGAAACAGACATGGGAGATACAATACAAAACACAAAATTAGTTGCATAAGCTAAAAAGTTACAATGATAAATGGTTACACCCTAACAGGTGCATGAAAATAATAATAATAATAATGATGATAATAATAATAATAATAATAATAATAATAATAATAATAATAATAATCATAAGACTAATGATAAGACTCAATCTTGCAGACAAAAGGTTTTCCTTGTAGAGTTTGTTGATTAGGTTGAATTGCAATAGCGTTGTAAAAGGCATGAACCGCACAGGTATAATTCCCTTTCAGTTTGGACACCTGCAAATTACTCTGTAATTAACGTGGAATTATACAGTTGTGTTATTGCCCATTTCTAATTCGAACTCTTCTACGTACTTTCACCTTAAATAACGTCCACGGTTTCGAAATAAGCAGGACATATGGCCATGATTTTGGGGGAGGTGGGGGGCGGGGGGGAGCAAAACTTCTAAGGCGCCACATATGCCAACTGGGCTGCTTCCCTAAGGATGAAATATTACACTCTAGTCCAGCATGAATTGCTCTCAATATATTTCCTAGTACCCCGGGCTCATGATCATGGAAACCGGTCCGGGCAATTTCCCAGGAAATTTCCCTTGGTCCAGTAGTCTATTTGTTATTCTAAGAATAATAGCAGCAAGGTCTGCCGAAGCTTATCCTGGTTCTTCAGTCTAGTCTATATGAATTCTTGAAAATGTGAATTCGGAATTATCGTAGCTGATAGAGTGCAAGCAGTGTTAAAAAAAGCCAAAATATAAGTATAGAGCGCAATACATTTGTAAGTAGTGGCAAGCGCGTTCACTATTCAGTACTACTAAAACAATACTAAACCGTAACCATAACATTAATGGATTACAGAAGTACTAAAAATTAAAGTTAATAAAATAATTAATCTGCAATGCGATTTTCACGATATATATACATATATATATATATATATATGTGTGTGTGTGTGTAAATGTGTATGTGTGTGAGTGCTTGCGTGTGTATGTATGTATGTAACTGTAATAATCACAAAGTCCTCTTTAACGTATGTATTACAATTACATACATATTTGGTAAAAAATGACCAGTAGATTCTATACACACGCATACGTATATAAACAGGGTGTCGATAAAGTCATGATGCTATTTAAAATTCTTGTAGCTTCGTAACTATATACGAGTGGTGCTTCTTTATTTTACGGGGTTGTAAACCTTCTTTAGATAGAGACAGTACATTTTAGCTCAGCCGACCAAAGGACGCAGCTTACTATCTCTTCTGGTGAAGCCGTGGGTCAACGTCAGTTCGGAAAAAGAAGTTTCAGAAATTGTGAAACATATTTGATAAAACAAATGATAAATAAAACTTCAAAAGAACAGGAAAAACTAGCTACATCAAGCTTTCTTATCCTTTTTACAGATTAATTCTATCCTGTATAGTTAGAAAGCTACAAGAATTTAAATCGCACCATGAACTTTATGGCCATGCTGTATATATATATATATATATATATATATATATATATATATATATATATATATATATATATATATATATATATATATATATATACATATATATATATATATATATAAAGTCATGGTGCTGTTTAAAATACCTACAAGCATGACCATAAAGTCATGGTGCTATTTAAAATACCTATATATAATATATATATATATATATATATATATATATATATATATATATATACATACACACATATATATATATATATATATATATATATATATATATATATATATATATATATATATATATATATATATATATATATATATTATATATATATATATAGAGAGAGAGAGAGAGAGCACTTTGGGACTTTCTACAGACCCCTTGCAGGGTTTTAGTCAAGGGAAGGAAAGGGTTAAACTACAGTTTTTTAGAAATAAGGAAAATCAAATTATGCTGAACAATAATTATATCTTAAATGAGTTTAGGAACTTCGTAAAATTAAAACACCAATGGTGCCTTTGCTCCTGTTTGCTTGTTCTCTCAGATACTTTAAAGGTTTAAAACTGTTGAAGGGTTTATAAGATTCTCTCGGTTGATGCTCTTCATGGAAGGTGTTCTGACAGAGATATTCAAAGAAATTATCGAGAGATGGGGCACTTTAATCTCTTCACGCCTTATTTTTGTATTTATGAATTGTTAAGTAATGTTAAAGCAAAATAGCAAAAGATTTCTCACGCTGAACGCGTTTTATACCTTAAATCGTTATGTTGAAGGCGTTTTCTTCCTTAGAGCGGTATTCCCCTAAATACACACCCCCCCCCACCTTTTTTTCTCTTTCGATGCTCAATTCTAGCGACTACTGCATCTGTTATTTAGCATTCTGCCTTCTTTTGTCATAAAGTCCTCCTGTATTATATGTTGCTGAACAGCGCATCTTGCCGACAAAGGGCACAATGGTAAGTCATCCGTGTAATATTCGGCTCGTGTGCGTGTGCTTGTTTTTATATTTTTTTCAGTTTTTATTGTTCTTTTTCTAGCGCCCGCCCTTATCTCACAGAGCAATCGGTACAACGGCGACCGGTCTCCCTTGCTTAGCAACTGAGGATGGAGAGGTTGTGAGGCCAAAACCTGAAAGACCGGTGCTAGGCCAATTAAAGCAAGTCTTGGAAACAACTTTGTATCTCTCTCTCTCTCTCTCTCTCTCTCTCTCTCTCTCTCTCTCTCTCTCTCTCAAGTGTATTGCCGTACTCTCGACACTGTAACAGTTGCATTATATATTCTTGTATATTTACTTTAATAAATTATGGCCTTTTTCTCTTTATTTTATTTATAAAACCGTTTCTGTTGGTTAATTTCTCTGAGCGGCTTCTGCAACTTTCCCGAGGTTATTCCTTCCTTTTATCGAGTATTATTCCTATACTAAGAAGTCTCTCCCTTTATGGTTGTTGTCGAAGCATGAATTGAAATGTTTCCTCTTTGTCGACACCCCAGCTCTTCTAAATAAGCTCCTCTGCAGGGCTGCTTTTTCAAAAGTTACGTTTTTTTTTTTTTTTGTGTGTGTGTGCTGTGAATGGGAGCTGCTTGACTTGCTACTTGTCATTGCTACGTGTCTATCTTCCTTTGACCATTGATGGGGTATACGAACTCGTGGGTGAACTAGTAAGTATCCTTCCCTGTAAAAGGATGGACACTCCTCACTTCATTGCTTTGAAAGTCAATATTTATCTCATTACAAGGGGTACGATGTACTTCACTCGATATGTTGAATAAAGTATTTTGTAATGTCATTTTCCGGCTCTGACTACATTTGAGGTATTAATATTTTCATTAGCAAGCTGTTTCCCAAGTATGGGGTTGGTTCAAGAGGAAAACGTCTTCATTTGCAGCATCTCTGCTTTATCTCCTTAGAAGATTCATCAGCACTGTATCTGCCTCTTCCTCCTTCTCTAAACACATCAGACAAAGCACACGCTCTGCCACTCTCCCGCATCTTGCAGTTACTATCGGGTATGGTCTAAGGAAAGGAGGCTCTTGCTTAGACCAAGCTATCTGCTTCCTGAAGCACCTCTTCCATCCTAACTCGGTCTCCCACACCTTCTCCCAAAGCTTTGAGTTTTTCTAACATGTATGTATGTATCGCCATCCATTTTCACCATGTGACCAAGCTAATTCAAAGCACTCTGGGCTATCATTTGAACTAAGATAATCAGTTTACATTTCATATTCTCAACACTTCCTACTCCACATTACTATACAAAAATGTTTAAATATCTGCACTTCATTTCCAAAAATAAAAATTGGCCCAACAGTCCCTTCACACAGTATTATTATGAATTATGTTAGCCAAGCTGCAACTCTGATTCAAAAAGCAGAATGTCACAACCCTAAAAAACCTAATAAGGAAAGTAGCCCAATACGTAAAATACATAATGAAGTAAATAATAAACGGTAAAACAGAAATTACAGGAAAACAAATCAGATAAAACAAACAAACTACAAAATAAGATTCAAGAAAGCTACTTCAGCCAGAAAGCTTCTATAGGCTGTACACCTCTTCCAATCTTTTATTAATACTCAGTCTTCATCCTTCCTTTATCAGTTCTTTGAATCACCCCGTTTTCTCATCCTGCCATTATCCATTACATTTACCCTCAAGTATATTTAAGAACCGGCCAGCTCCAGTTTTCTCATTGATGTCCCATCTTTCTGACCTTCATTTACCCTGGCAACCTTACTTTATTAACATTCATTTCATCTGCATTTTCTTACTAACACTACTTTTTCACCAGTCTGTGCAACTTCTCTTCACTACCACCAGCTGCTACGGACATTCTGCAAACATGTACATATCCAAAATACATTCAAAAATCCTTTTCTTATATCACTTCTTTACACCTACGTCTGTCCTTTCCCTGGTTTCTCTCTGTTCACCCAAGCCATGTAAATTCTTAGCATCTATTGTCTCAGACCCACCTTGCCAAAAAAAGTCACTCGCCTGACTTAGGATTTGCATACTACATTCACCCTTTTCTCCTCACTTTTATCCAAGGAAATGACTGCTGCATGTAGGTAGTCATTCCACTCTTATACATGTTTGTCCAAAACCATATCACCCTTTTCCAGCTACCCTTCCTTGATACACTAAGTAACGTTGAGCTCCTATAATTCTTACAGTCACCTTTGACATTTTATTCTCATGCAAAAGAACAGTAACTGCTCTCAACCATTTTACGAGCCTGTCGCTTATCCACACGACTTGATAACCCTGGTCAGCCACCCAAACACACTGTCAAGACCACATCATGGCAAATCATTTCTGAACTCATCAGTTCCTGATACGTTATCTTTTTTCAGTCTCTCAGTTGCCCTCCTTACATCCTCAATTCTCAGTTCCTTAAAAGCATTTTCAAGGTTACATGAATCCAGTTCCCTCTTGCCTTATTAACAGTTGCCTGTTTCTTACTGCCATAGAACTCGTCAGAATGTTCCATACAGAACTGTTTTCTCTCCTGACGTGTGTGTGCGTCTTTTATTGTAAGGACCGTCCTCTCGTGAACTCTACTGCTTGCATTTACTTCTCTTAAGTTCTGATTCCTTTTTTCATAATGTCTTTGCTTAGAACTACCTTTAAATTTTCTATTAATTATTCTTTTTACACTTTTTTCCTTGATTACTATACACATTTTTTTATGTATTCGTACCTCAACGTTGCTTTTGTACTAAAAGTGTAGTTAAAAAACTTTTCACTGAATCTCTCTTCATTTCGCTACCACTTAGCGTGTCTATTCATATTCTTTTGTCCATATACCAACAAGGACTCCATGAATTTAACATGGTGTTATAATATGCTTCGATTTGCATGTTTTTAGCCAAGCCCACTTTTCATCCATGTTATCCCATGTTATTCTAATTTTTTTTTTATATAACCGGGTTTTTAACCGTCCCCTCCCCTCCCCCCGTCTAAAACTACCTTCGATTTTCACTTCAGCTTTAACCAGATAGGGGTCAGTCATGCCCCAGGCATTATTCTTCTTACTGTAACACTCATTAATTTGCTCGTTCATCTACTTTGCACTAACAAAACAAACTGAACACATTTTTCCACATTTGAACTTATAAGTAATATGTAGAAAACAAGCATTCCCAACAATCAGCCAAGTTCAGAGGACATTTTCTTAAGACTCACTCCGTGGTCTTCCAGCAGGTAAGAAGTGCTTCACAGGCTAGTGTTCAGGTATTCCGATCAGTCTTTCAGTCAGAAATAAATTATTTTAATGCATTATAGAGACCATGTGGAAGGCAACACCACTTTTACTGTTTTTGATAAAAACCAGTTGGGTATGTCATAGTAAAGGTTACAATTTAGTTCTTCAGTTTCTCATTTAACCATGAAGTCATTGTTACTATATTTTTAAATATAAATCCTAATCATCTTTATTTTGAGTTGAAATATAGATAAATATTTCGTATAATTATTAAATATATTTTTAAGTATATTGCTACCTCAGTACAGAGTACAGAAGTATTCTTAACAATATTAATTAGGAATATAAGCATGATATTTGTACGGGTCCTCTTTAGTTAGAACGTAATGAAAATCTGAAAAGGGCCAATCAAGACAAAAAGAAAGTTGAAAAAGATTTTGAAATCAAAAAGACTGAAAATGCATACCAAAGTAAGATTATGTATAAGTCTAGTACGATCTCAGGTACTACTGTATAAAGGCATGAATATTAGGTGCCAGATGACAACATACAGTTAGGGGTGATATATATGAAATTTCGGAAGCATCATATGTAGATAGGATAATGATAAAAATGAGATGGAGATGGCTTGGACAAGTCCATTGCACAATCAGGGAGAATAGGTGGGCTCCTGTGGGCACCGGAAGATCCGGAAGATATACTTGTATGAGAACTATGAGACTGGATAATTGAGATGAGTTGAGATTTGGGGTAAAATACAGGAAAAGCACGAATTCCGGAATTTCACATAGCCCCTTTGCATCACACGGATTATATATATATATATATATATATATATATATATATATATATATATATATATATATATATATATATATATATATATATATATATATATATTTTTTTTTCAGAAAAAGGACATTAGATGTAGGTAGCAAGATTTGGGATGAGAATATCGGCTGTTGATGGAGTGTAGATGTAGTTTAACTGGTGCTGTCAAATGACAGCACTAACTGAAGATAGTAATGTTGCAGACTGTTGAGAAGGTTTAGAATTGCTTTCTAAAGGAGAGAGTTGGGAGTGGATGTAAGCAAGAGGAAATGAGGGTAAATGGAACCAGGAACATGGAGCAATGAATGCTGGTATGAATGTGGAAGAGTGAAAGAAGTAGATTTCATGTAAATAATTAATAATCATTTCCGATTTTGGCTGTCGTGTAAAATTTTTATTTATTGACAATTTATTTTAGGAATGAAAAATTTAGATATCTCCTTTGGTGGAAAATGAAAAGAAAGATGTGTTGGATTATGCAGAACAAAAAAGTAATTTCCATATTTGTTCAGGGCTAAAACAGTGTAAGTAGAGTTTACGAGGCAGAAAAAACGTAATTGGTATTGGAATGTTTCGGCACTAAAAATGACATTTATAGTGTATGCCAGAATGCTCGATAAATTTTCGGCATAGTTTGTTATTTGCTTAAACGAATACGTAAAAACGAATTCGGTGACCGTTTTGCCTGTTTGTTCAGTAAATAAAGGGATACATGGAATCTAAACACTCTTGAATACCAAACTTTATTTTGAATAGAAAGGTAAAGAACAGAAATCAGGCTTTTTTAAAAATAGATTACTAAAGAACTGAAATCAAGCAATTTTGAATAGAACAGTTAAAAAGTGAAATCAAGTATTTTTGAATAGAACAGTAAAGAGCAGAAATCAACTTTTTTAAGTAGAACAGTAAAAAACAAAAATCAAGTCTCGTTTCGAAAAGAACAGTAAATAACAGAAATCAATAGTGACTATACTTGCGAAAGCGAAGGAGATCCCTTTAGGGGATTCCGGAAGTTTTCCAGATAATTAGTACAAAGGGGAATAAATCTCTCGCCTTTGTTAAATGAATATCGTGTCATTCTATACATCGCCTTCTGCTACCCCTAGGAAAAAATAACAGCCTCGTCATTTAACAACTGTCCTGTTTTGGAGACAGTATCTCATCCTTATCTCTCTTATCTCTTGATAGTCCTAGTTCATTCTCAATCAGTCGGTGTATCTTAATTAAATCTAAGGGATATATTACTCGGTGGACTTCGGCAGGTGTGCAAATGAACGTTACGTAAGATTCTACAGAATTCTGTTCCGTAGAGTAGTTGCTGTAGTGTTAATGGTGGTGGTGTCAACTTATTAGGGATATGATAGCCAGTGCCTCACTTTAGGAAAGGGGGAGATAGAGATCAGGTATATATAATGCAAGTGGAAAATTAGGATAGACCACATGCTATTCTTGATGACTACGTCAGAACGTTCTTGTTAAAAGAATTGTATGAGTATGATATGGGGTATAAAAGCAGATGGTCGAATGTTACATAAAGGTGCAGAAATGTCAGTCATAAGATCGACTAGCTTTTGTTTTAGATAGTCTGAAACTGAATTTCGGTTGTGCTGTAAAGAAAAAACCTGTATAGCACTAAAGCTCATATAAATAATTGAACACTTTAATGAACAGAAATCTGCAGGCCAGGAAAAGAAGGAAAACGTACTGTTTCTGTTAGCCATGAAAAAAACTAATCATGCAAATTGAAAGCATAAGAAAACTGAAACGTTCTGTTGCTGCATTTAGCGGTTTTTAAGTTATCAAAACACACTGAACACTGCTCTTAAGATATTGCGCCAGCGTTGCTTTCTGATGGGCTGTGAATCACCAGTTGAGCCAGCAAGAGCTTTCAAGTGCATTCTTTTGCCAAAGCCAAACTGCCTCTTGCTAAAATGCTTTCATTGCAAGGAAGGGAGTGAAGTCTTTTTGTGATGTTGTTTCAAAAATAGCACGAATTATTGATTATTGAATCCTAAGTCTCTCGCATTATTTCAGTAAGGTTGTTGTACAAGTACATGACATTTTTACTTAGCTTTTAATTTGTGCAGTAAGAAATAGCCGGATAGATGTAGTAGATGCTAAAATTGAAGTGGTTTTAGCTATTTGGATTTCCAAATGGAGGGACTCTGAAATTTGGTTAGCTAGAAGGCTCCTTGCAACGAAAACTAACGCAGTAATTCCTGATCTCCTTAAGGGAAAAATGAGTATTGCAGTTATTGTCGTGCCACTATTCAAAAGTCCTTGAGGTCACATTTCCACCTAAACACTTGCTTTTTCCTATATGAATATGTAAATATCTATATCTGTATTTGTGAAAGGTCCTTCGTGGTCATGTTACGTGGCCTATTTTCAGTACCATTTTCCACGACTTTTTCGTGTTGGTTCGATAACCAACCTTATCCACTTTAATAATTGTTTCTACCAATATCATATATTTAGTATTCTCCTGTCTGCTGTAGGTGTTAGTGATTCAAGCATTGCTAATTCTTTTCTGTAGAAAGACTTGATTAAGCTGTCCTTAACCCACCAAGTGATCTGAATTCGTAAAGTTATAATAAAATATGAAAACGTGCGCAGTGATTATAAATGAAACTCTAGAAATCACCTCCATACATTTGTTCCACCATACATGTTGACAATTCAACTTGAAGGACATTACGATTCTTGTTTATTGACGTCATGTCCACAGTATAGACTACTGAATATTACAACTGATGTTCATAAGCTGTATCATGCAAATGGTTATTATTAAAAGGGGCGCTGTCTAACTTTCGGCTTTATGAAATTGATGTTCTTCAATTACGTTAATGTAATTAGGTAAAAGTCCAAAACTATATGCGTTTTGAGCTAAACAGCTACAAGGTCCATATATGAATCTTGACTATAACCATAGTTATTTAATCTTCGTTTAATCTGTACTTCGAGAGCACATGCGGCTGAGCATTGAGTGTCAATATTCTTTTGAGTTAATGGATATTTAAGAGAAACAGACCACCGATACTGTTTCATTAAAAGATTAAAAACAAAGCAAGACGCCGTGAAATTGCTAAAAAAAAAAAAAAAAAAAGAGGTGGGGGAAGAAGTTGGGTTTTTAGGCCTCGAAATACGCTCCACACACTTAAGCCTGGCCATGGGGTGTGAACATGTCTTTGGGCTCGTGTTGGAAAACCTGGTATTCTCTCTCTCTCTCTCTCTCTCTCTCTCTCTCTCTCTCTCTCTCTGGAGGCAGTTAGTTCTTCGTTGGGCGAGTGGGTTCCGTTCTCAGCTAGCACTCTGCTGGCCACGAGTTCGAATCTCCGACCGGCCAAGAAAGAATAAGAGGAATTTATTTCTGATGACAGAAATTCATTTCTCGGTATAATGTGGTTTGGATTCCACAATAAGCTGTAGGTCCCGTTGCTAGGTAACCAATAGGTTCTTAGCCACGTAAAATAAGTCTAATCCTTCGGGCCAGCCCTAGGAGAGCTGTTAATCAGCTCAGTGGTCTGGTTAAACTAAGGTATACTTAACTTTTTTTCTGAGGCAGTTTGTCCAGTAAGGAATGCCACATTACGGAATGTTTACATTTATTTTAAGAATATTGGCACCGGAACGAGTTGAACGTTTTCATTAGCACATTGAACCTATGAATTCTTTTCACAAATATGGCAGGAAATTTCTCAATGAGAAATTTCTTGCCATATTTGTGAAAGAAATATAAACATTGAAATTATCCAGCTAAAGAATTAGTGTGTTTCAGCTAGTTTTATATATTAATGTCCGTTGAGGGTGAGCCAGGGGCATTAAAATGCTGTACAGGTAAATTTTTAGGTGATCGAGAGAGAGGAACCTTATAAAAAACATCGAGGGAAGATGAAGAAAAAAAAAAAAAACTGAACAGCGTCGGCATCGGCATCCCGGTGGTAAACATGTGGTCTTTTAAAAGCCACGTGTTAGAAGGCACCGTGGTTTCTGTCCCCGAAAATATTTCCACCAGTCATTGGCCCGTCCTCCCGTCTCCCCCACCCCACCTTATCCATACACCTCCCCATCGCTTCTACCGTATCGGGCCTTAAAACTGCGTGGGTGTTTGGATGCTCAAGGTATAGGAAGGAGCCTTACGATGTTTATAGCTTTCTGTTTTTCTACTTTCTCACCCCCACCTCAACGAAGCCCTTGCTCTTCCTCACTCACTCACTCACTCACTCACCCCCTTTTCCGCTTCTCTCTCTCTCTCTCTCTCTCTCTCTCTCTCTCTCTCTCTCTCTGTCCCCATATCACCTCCCGTAAAGATAGCACGTGTGTGATCACGCTTTTATTTTTACCCTCAAACAATGGTGTAGGGGACAAAGCAACGGTTGTGGGAGGGGTATTTTTTTAATCTTCGTGTTTAGTTGTTTGGAATTCTTTCCCTCCAAAAGTTTGTAGTAGGTGTCGTCGTATAATCCTCTTGAGCACCGTTGTTGATGTTCCTGCTGATGTGTATGTTGTTATAATAATTATTGTCTTTTTTTTGTTGTTGTTGTTGAACGTCTTTAACAACCTTGTACAAGACTTGAACTAGTTTTTACTGTTTGTTTATAGAATCAACGCTGGCTGTATCACTGCTAAGTGGCTTTGTCGTCAATAGGTCAAGACTGTCCATTATCATTATTATTATTGTTATTATTATTGCTTTTGTTTGTGTTGTTGGTGTCAAAGAAACCTTGGTATGACAAGATTTCTCTTTTGAAACTCTCAGTCCTAAACGGAATATTATACAGTTATCGTCCCTTGAGATGAGAATCATCTTACTTAAACCTTTATTCCGTTCTATGGGGCCAGGATTAACGCTTTTGTGCACCGTACTTTTGTTGATCCACTTGTATATATGACTTGGCTAACCAAAAATATCACTTTCCGTCATCGTTGATGTTGCTGCTATGAATGCCCGTTAGTCTCTTGCGTAAATTTGACGAAGAATGTTTCTTGGAAAATTATTTTTTTCTTTTCATTGTCAAAATCTGCAATAAATTTTTATTCCCTTATGTTGATCGGTGATATTAAAAAAAAAGCTGGTTGGCTACTATCTGGCACACATAATGTTTCTAATGTATTTACCATCTCATTGCTAATCCATCTCGTTTAGGAAAAATCTATGACCATTTCGTAGTGTTGAACCACAGTATAGTCTGACGAAGATTTTAACTTAGGAATAACTCTCTATGATTAATAACTTGCTCTTGAATTGACTCTTTCTATTAAATTTATTTTATAGTTACGCATTTGGATGTTGCTCTTAGGAGGCCCTTGATCTTGTGGTATTGCAGTTTACATTATTTTGTTTGCGTAACAGATCTAACTCACTCAGATTGTTTGTGTGAAGATTGTGAACCACAGACATTTCATTTTCAGTTTCTGCCTCTTTGTACTTCTCTGGGTTCAGTTTTAAGTTTATCATCAGATTAATTGTAATTTAATTTTTTAATACCTCTTCAAGTTGGTTACCACTGAACAAGGGGAATAACATGCAACATTTGCCGTTTGAGGGTAAGCTATTGAAGTTTTAATGGCAGGACAACCCCAGCCAGCCAGTCGAGAATTCTAAGTATTGGGGACCGAGAGTACATTTCCTCTCTTAGTGCCAGGATGAGGAGGGTACTTAATTTTTGCTCATAGGTTCTCGAAGAGAATGCTGCATCTCAAGGAAGCCAGTTTCCTCCAAAAGATATCAATTATTGTGAATTTAAAAATTTATATAAAACTTGCGAATGTAAAACATGAATATATTTGGAGGTTCATATGGAGTGACATAATGGTTTATGAAAGTTTATTATGATTTTGCTCTATTTTTAAATTACTATTTTCCGGCTTCGATAGTCATCATTTTTGCAACACCATTCTGCTGAACCCAATTGAAAATTACCATTTATAGTTTTTTTTTTTCATGGTAGATATTTTGTAGCTATTTTCATTAATAATATTAAGAGTAGTGGTAGCGGTGGTGGTTTTTACTGATGCCGTCCTCTCCATTATTTCAAAACTAACGAGATATGATAACTATTATGAACTGTAATTAAATTACATATAAAATGATAACACCAAGCTGAAATATAACACCAAATTAAAACATATATCTCACCCCGGTATCAGCTGAGCTTAGCTTAGTGATATAATAATTAAGAATATTCCGTAACTGGGGAATTTGATTGCGAATAATACTACAATGATAGTACTCGAACTTCCCATTTTGCTTTTTATTATTTTGTCAGATGCATGATTCAATGTTTTTAATGTACTGAAATAATAATAATAATAATAATAATAATAATAATAATAATAATAATAATAATAATAATAATAATAATCATTTACAAAATCATTTGTGTAGATACAATAGGGTGAGTATAAAATGCAATTAAAAGAAAATTAAAGTTACACTCTTAACATTTATGAATATAATAATAATAATAATAATAATAATAATAATAATAATAATAATAATAATAATAATAAGGGGCGTGTTGTATAATCATGGTAATAACGATGCAATTATTGTATTAATGATTGCAGCACGTACGAGAAATGAGAGATAAAATTATGCTACTGATGAGAATAGTAATTGATAACATTAATTGCAGTTATGGTGATAATAAACTCACGAGACGATAACAGAACAGTAAGAGACGAAAATAATAATAAGATAAAAAAAATAGTTATATATTCATGAATGCAAAGCAGGATCATATACAACAGAAAAAAGCTACGTCCTACAGCAGCCGACCTTGGATGGAGATAAATAAGCGAGCAGTATATTGATGAAGTAATAATAATAATAATAATAATCTGGAGGAACACTGAAGCGTAAAAATACACTTGAGAGTATCCATAACGACAGAGAGGGAGAGAGAACACCAGCAAGCCCCTGACCATCTGAATGGAATAGGGCTAAGGCGTGTGTGGTGTGTCATGAACTAAAAGTTGTGGAGGTTTTGCGTCACTATGACATTCCCGTGAAATGTGTAAAGTTGATTGTAAGTATCCATGAGTGAAGTAGATTCAACGCCAAAGTTAAGAATTGCAATTATCCATGAGTGAAGTAGATTTAACGCTAAAGTTAAGGGGATACTACAAGGGAATATTATCGAACCTGTGCTGTTTGTCCTCATAGATAATGATAAAAATTTATCGGAGATGAAAGAGAAGGCATAGATTGGAGTAACAACAGAAACTTGAAGGACTTAAAAAATGTAGATGATGCTGTATTAATTAGCAAATGCCAGAAGATTTGCAAAGCTTATTTGATAGATAGCATTCTACTCGTATATCTAGAGAGATGGGACTCAAATAGGTCTAAGAAAAACGGAAGTAGTGGGGCAGAATGTGCACAAATGGACAAAATAACATTTGAGTTTTCCAGGTATTTAGGATATCCAGTGCAGGTTCTATTAAGACACAATGTAGTGAAGAGCTAAAAAAGGAAAATCAGACAATGGCAACCTGAGTGAAATTTGGAAATTAGATAGCTTGAAACCTTCATTCAAAAACAAGTTTTACTTACGTCTTGTATGATTTGTAATGCAATACATAGGACATGAATCATGGTATTGACAAAGAAACTACATCTAAAAGGTTTTGTCAGTTTGAGAATAAAGCTTGAAGAATATTATGAATCAGAGGCAGTATCGAGTTTGAAATGATACTATAAGGGAAATGACCGAGGTCCTATAAGCAGATGAGATAATGATAAAAGAGAGATGGAGATGGCTTGGTCATGGGAGAATACAGTGTGACTGTCAGCTTGGCTTCCTACTGGAAGATTCCAGACCCTCTTAGATGAGAACCATAAAAAAGGAGGCTGGAGATGAGTGGAGATTTGCGGAAGATAAGGGACACGAAAGACATGAGTGGGGAATTTCAGTGGTGTAGAATTGAAGGCAATGATAATGAATTTGATGTTATTTTTTTGGCATGGAAGACCATGATTTTGATGCTGTGCGTACATTAAGGCAATCTTGTCTGTATGTTTTACAAATGCATGATTGAATCAGAGAGGTTGACGAGACGGATGAATATCGATACGAGAAATGAAAAGAACTGATGAAAGAGATAATAGGGCCTGTTGTAAAATATGGCTGAAAAACCTGATATGTGAAGACATATGTTTATTATGTCCCCCTTTGGATATTTAATTTTATCTTTATCGATGAGCTGACTCGGGAAGTCAGAGAAAAGACAAAAGATTTATGTGGAAAGATGCTGGACACGAAATTTTTTTGTGAATGGAGTGTGGAATTCCTGACGTTTGCAAAAGATACAGTAATGATTGTGGATAGTGAAGAGGAAGTCTAGAAACTATTTTCAATTGGAGAAAATTGAAAAAGAAGGAGAACAAGTGTAGTGCAAATGGAAATCAGGAATGAAATTTTAATATCGGCGGTGGAAGAGCGAAAATAGTTAATTCACTAGATACATAGGGATAGCAGGGTGTGCAAAAGACTGGAAGGAAACTAGTGGTCTATGAAAGCCTAGGCTGGAATGTACGAAGGAATTATTGAACAAATTATCTTTTTTGTAAGTGAAATGCATTTGAATATTAACGAAAGAAAAAAAGGCTGAAGCTGTTTGCATGAATAATTTGTCTAGTAAATGTGTCGTGGGGACACATGAAAGATCAGTAATAAAAGTAAAAAGAGTCGTGTATGTGAAAGGATCGATCCGAGTGTTTTGAGACTATTCGATCAAGTGGAAAGAAAGGAGGGTAATAAGTTACTGAAGAGAAGAGGGGAATGATAGATAGATATGATTGGTGCAGTATTGATAGTGGCTTCGAGGGTACCACTGATAATCCCTAGTGCGTAATGAGGAATTGGCTAATGTGGAAATATTCTGCTCTGGGGTGCATCCACAACTGAGTATGAATGTGGCAGGGATCAGTGTCTTGTCTATTTTCGGGAAGCAGCCCCTGTTAGGGGAAACGGCATACTATCAGACAAAAAATGTTAAACGGTACACTGGTAGAAAAAAAAAATAGGGTTTGATTCTTGATTTCCTACCAACTCGAACTCAAGGTGAAAGATTTAAGTTCTTAGGATGCACAATAAGTGACAGGGTCTTTTGTAAGAATGTGAATGACATGCGAGCACATGGAGCAGTTCCAAAGCTGGTTGACTTATATTACAAGTCATTTAACGTTCAAGAACCTAGCTGACAACTAACGGTTAAATTAGAAGAGCATTACTCTGATTCCACTCCCGTAAAGCGGAAATGAATTTGTTCAGCTGGCCAGTGCTTGCTCTTTGCACACATACAATAGACGATTGCACACGCACGCACACACACATATAAATATATATATATATATATATATATATATATATATATATATATATATATATATATATATATATATATATATATATATATATATATATATATATATATATATATTTATCACAGCACCTAAGGTAAAGTATGTCATAAATCACGTTGCAGTATGTTTATAATCACACAACATATATATATATATATATATAAATTAAAAAGAAACATTCATATTATGCTTTTTTTGCGGGCCGAGGGCGAGGGTTCTCAAACCGTAAACAGACTCGTGCTGAGCCGAGATTTTTTTTATTTGGCATTTCCATGTGGTTCGCATTAAATTGGTTGTTTGAGTTACTACTCCCATGTGGAAGAAATTCATTCTCCAAGTAAAAAGGTCTTCGGTTACTGTGCTATGCGTGTAAAATTCTTCCCAACGTCTGTTTTCGTTGGAACTCTTGCCACGCTTGTGGCTTTTATTTCAAATGTTTATGTCAGTCGGGAGTCAGTGTAAATCAAATGGTTTTTCCTCTGATGTGCTTATTTTGCATGTGTATGTGTCTGCCTCTTCTGTCCGTATAAATATATAACTTTTGTTTGTAATATATATGTATATATATCATTTATATATATATATATATATATATATATATATATATATATATATATATATATATATATATATATATATATATATATATATATATATGTGTGTGTGTGTGTGTGTGTGTGTGTGTGTGTGTATGTGTGTGTGTGTGTGTTTAGCAATTACAAATCAAGCTGGGTTATTTCTGCAAAAAAAAAAAAAAAAATTAAAGAGCCAATGGTCATCAGTTCTCTGGGAATAAAAAACCAACTTATTGATCAGTTTTGGTGTGGCTGTGCATGCATGCACATATGCACAATTTGCTCCAAATAGTGTTCTGTTATCCCTTTCACACAAACGCACTTAATAATTATGGGTTCGATCCCGATATGAGTCAGAAAACTATATATATATATATATATATATATATATATATATATATATATATATATATATATATATATATATATATATATATATATATATATATATATATATAGTGTGTGTGTGTGTGCGTACTGTATATTTGCTTGTATCGGTTGAAGGTAGAATCCTTGGAAATATTCTGTAATCTTTCCTTGTACTTAAAAGAGAAGAAAAGGTTTAATTTGGTTGTCTAATAAAGTTTCCTTACTCTTTCACGGAAGTTCGGATTTGTAATAAACAAATCTTTTTTTTTTTTTTTTTTTGCCGTTTTGTAGAAGCGAAATTTAGACTTCAGTGACCGGCAACTTTATGGGACTTATTTATCTCTGACCGCAGTAATTACTGCTATATTTATTTATAAATAGGTTCAGCAGTATAAAACTAACTATAATAAGAATAAAATGAAATAAAAAACTGAAATTAATTAAGCAAAAAGAAAAATAAGAAATAAACAAAGGAAAAATACAAATTAGAACATTGAAAATAAAAGTGAACTGATAATGATTATAGATTAAAAATAGAATTGTTTAAATAAAAGTGAAAATATAGAAATTAAATGAAAAAATTAAATTAAATAGAATGAAGTAAGATCAAAATAAAGAAAAAATAAGAATACACAAAAATTCGTGCGCGGTGTAATGTGCTCTTTGTATTTAAAATCTATATTTGATTAATCGGTACAATACCTATCGCAATGTCTCCTAGTAAGTTGGGAGAAGTGACATTATGTATATATATATCTATCTATCTATATATATATATATATATATATATATATATATATATATATATATATATATATATATATATATATATATATATATATATATATATATATATATATATATATATATATATATATGTTTATGTACATGTGTGCGTGTGTGTGTGGATAAAAGGTCGTCCGTTGAAGAGAACATGACAGCAGGAAGGGGGTAGGTAATCTCGGATGTCACCTCATCTACATAGGAGTACCACCTACGTAGGCCTACGCGGAACCATACATGACTAGTCACTTCGAAAAACAAGGAAAAAAGATACTTGAATTTTAAGTGCCAGCTCCATATCCGTCCACGAGGGATTTTCGACCTTACGGACAGCGGCTGGTTAATACTCTTTTGGCTTGCTAGAAGTGCGATCCGTCAGTGCGCGTAATGTGATAAATGCTATTTTTCAGCGTCGGCGGTGACGATGGTCTCAAGTCTTAGGTTACTGGCGTCTGCATCCTCGTGGTATTTAGGCTCTTGATGACTGATTCGGACTTTTTTTTAATATTTTTTTTAAAGGCTTAATACCTTGTACTGGGATTCTTTTAGTTGCATTAGGGGGGAAATCTCACTAGTTTTTTAGGCTCTTGATAACTGATTCTGACCTTTTTTTTTTTTTTTTGCTATATATTTTTTTAATTCTTACCTTGTATTGAGATTCTTTTATATGCGTTAGTTTTGTCTGCCCATATTTTTAAACTTTCTCTTTGTTATACTATAGATATTTACCTATAATAAAAATCAAACTAAAATAAAAATTAAAATTAATAAAAAATAGAAAATTGAAAATTTTGAAAAATAAGATATAGAAAAAATAAAATGAAATATAGAAAAAATAAAATGAAAAAAATAAACAAATGAAAATAAAAATTAATAAAAATAATATTAAATAAAAAAACTATAAAAATACATGTAAGGCTGAAGATTGGCTGTGTAACATGGTCGTTCATTTCTAGAGAGAAAGCGATGTGTTATGGCGGTGGGAGAACTTAAAATGATAAGCTGTTTCTAGATGTAATTTATAGCTATAATCTGCCTTTTTGCTTAAAGAGGGAAATTTTGTTGTATGGTTGACATCCAGCATTATTTTATTGTATGTTTTGTAAAGCTTCTTTTTCTCAGTTAAGTTATTTGTACTTCATTTCGTCAGACACGACATCACTGGTATTACTGCTCTCTCTCTCTCTCTCTCTCTCTCTCTCTCTCTCTCTCTCTCTCTCTCTGAGAAAGTAGCGCTTCAAAGTTAAGTGGTTTCGTATGTATCAGATGACTTCATAGAAAAAATGTCGTGACATTTCCAAAAACTCGTGATGTTTGTTCGTGCACCGAGAATCACGTTCTTTGTCGGTTTCAAGTCCAATATGCACATTGCAATAGTTATTCTTTAGTTTTTTATCGTATGTTTTGAGCAATTTATTTATTTAACTAGCGATATTGTTTTGCGAGTATGAATTAGGAAGCAAATGAAAAGGTTAGTACAAACAGTTTATTTTTGCAAGTATTTACATTTACATAAGAAATTAAAACTTAAGGAAATATCTTAAATGTTGGTGATTTCTGACAGTTGACCGGGATCAGATCCATGTACAGTTAGGGTTATGGTGCCAACTAAAACTGTACTTTTCTCTCCATGTTAACGTTACGGCGCATGCACTCCATTACGTCTACATTTCATCTTGAAACAAACTTTCTTGGAGATGCCGTTTCCTCTTTGCAACAATGGTGCTACGAGTTAGAACATCTGCGGAAAATTTCTTGCTCGTCCGTCTTCTACAAAATTTATTTCATCTGAAATTTTGCTTTTGCCTACTGTACTTATTACTGAAGCTAGTGCTTGCATAATTTGGGGTACCCCAGCACCACTAAATCAGTTTTTTTTTTTTTTTTTTTTTTTTTTTTTTTTTTTGCCCCTGTTTTGAATACTGATGCTCTAATTTAAAGATAACTAATTTTGTCTAAATGCACCGTGCTCGTTATTCATCGTTTCGTGATATTTATGTGGTAGGGATATTCATCTCATTGGTTATTATTATCTAATTGTAAAATTCATTCCACTCATTGTTAATGGTGTGTTTTATTTGTTCCGGTTTAATTTGCGCTTATCAAACATAACAGTAACTAGTATTTATGTCTTAAACTACCTTCATTTGTGTGACGGTTGCATATATGCGAGGATTCTTGAAACTGGTTTTAAACGAGTTTATTTTTGTGAAGATGGTTTAGTTATCATCATCAGACATAGGCTGGACGGTTTTAGCTTGTTCTGTTAAACATCATTGTACCCATATTGACCTAAGCAGTGAAGCATGTACCTGGTATTTAGTCAGGATTATTGGGTCGCAGAATGCTTACCCCCAAATAATTACTGAACACCTGAAGGGTTACTCCTTCTGTAGTTACTCCTACTAAGGTGGAAAGGCAAATTGATACAATTACTTATATGCATCTATACACTCACTCACACATTCACACACACACATATATATGTATATATATATATATATATATATATATATATATATATATATATATATATATATAATATATAAAAATGCTACAACGTTGAGGATGAGTGCGCTAAAAATTTTGCAGAATATATGAATTCTACAGATATATCTGTCTGTGAACTGAAATAAACTAATGTCTGTGTTGCTGGCAGACTGGTTTAGGACTTTAGGTTAACCTCACATTAACATACCGACGTGAGTTCGAATCTAACCGTGGAAGTTGGGGAGCCTTTATTTGTTTCATTATATGGGTTCAAGGTTTATAGTTTAGAGCATATTATATGGGTTCAAGGTTTGTAGTTTAGAGTACATCCAAGAAAGTATGAGGAGGTCTGGACTTAGTCGCTGTGTTTCTCATATATGTACTATATATGTGTGTGTGTGTGTGTATTGTGCATTTGTGTAAAATTTACTCTATTGAAAATCATTGGAAACAAGGAAAGAGTTAAAAAATTCTAAAGCTAGCTCCTCTCTCTCTCTCTCTCTCTCTCTCTCTCTCTCTCTCTCTCTCTCTCTCTCTCTCTCTCTCTCTCTCTCTCTCTCGCATTAAACCGGAGCAGTGATCTTCAGCTGAATGTGCAAATCTCACCTTCAGGTGATATTGATGGCGAGCCAGCACTGAGTAATGATAATCTAGGGGTCACGACCTTTCAGTTTAATAACCTTCCAGTTTTCACGCTCACTTATTCTACAAGATCTGCATTTTAGATGACTGTATTTTTTAAGTCGCTGAGAAGTACTTATTTCCTTTTGAGTCTCTGTATGCATTTATGTATTATTAGCTTCTGTAATTATTTTCTCCTTTTTATTGCAAAGACAGTTTTAGCTACAACCTGCTATTTCTAGTACTATCCTACTTCAGGAAACTCTGAAAATACTACTGATGTCAGATGAAGTATTTCCCACAATTACCGTGTGGAAGACAGAAGTCGGAAATCCGTTGAATGATCGGGTCATTGACTTCCCGTCCACTGTCAAGCTATGGAATTCTGTACCTGATTTGTATTTCCTTCCATTTTGAAGAGGTAGTTCGATTAGTGCCCTGGGGTTACAGTCCACATTTTCTTCTTTTTTTTTTTTGCCCTCCCCTGGTGATAGTAAATTAAAACTGGTATTAATCATAGCAACTGACTTGAGAATTCCGTGTCGACATCACGATTATCCGCCTTTCATAAATATCAGACTGTGTGCTATCATCTTCTGTGCCTGAGTACCAGATGTTTTTCTCGTATTCTATTATATATACAATCTTTTCTTATTACAGTCTGCACAGAGATTATTTTAATATCACATGAGTTATTAGAATGAAATGAATTTTGTTTCTTAATATCGATAAGGCACAGTATTCCCAATTTCTCTGATGAATCAAAGCGGATTCATTCACTACGGAAAGGAATCGAATGAGAGGGAGACCTTTTTACTTTTCCATATTCATTAGAGAGAGAGAGAGAGAGAGAGAGAGAGAGAGAGAGAGAGAGAGAGAGAGAGAGAGATCTTTTTAATGTTGATGGGTTTCACAGAGGAATATATATACTAAATCCAACCCCATTCGTAGAGTTACCCGTATGATGTATAGTTATTTTGAGTGGAAGAGTTTTTAATATAAAGTAATTTATTGACAATAATCTACTGTTTGGCGATAATGAACTTTGTAATACCTAAGACGTCTTTTTTTCTTTGATTGAACTTTGATCTTGATAACTCAAACGCGAACGCTGAATATTTTTAGATTCAATTCTTTATAGATTTTAGTATAGCACTGTTTTCATTCTAGAATACAGACTTCTGTGTGCAAGTTCGTGTTACAGTTTTAATGTGGATGAATCTGTACGTGAATACAAGCAGTTATTTCCAGTCATGGGACTCCTTAAGGTGAGAAAATGATTTGAACGTGCCAGTCGAAACCGGTGAAAGGTACGCGGAAGAGGAACAAGAAATAACCGAAGCATTTCCCGAAAGCAGAAGTCATCGCAGCGAGGAGTTCCTTTTTCACGCACAGGAATTTGATGATTATCTTCGAGGTCGTCGACCGTCTAAGGAGGAAGAATATAGAGGTTGTTTGCGGGTGGGGTGGGGAGGAGGGGAGGAAGGGTGCGAGGATTGAGGAGGAACTTTCAAATCATAATAATTGTCCCTGGGAATGGGAAGAGTTGTGTAAGCTTGCCGAAAACGCTGGCTGGAAGTGCAACGAACCTCTTCTTCGACCACAACACTTCCGCAAAGGTGAACACCCTCCTTCTCTCTTTCTGCTCCGTTGCAGGCGTGTTGATCAAGGAGTCCTGGGAAGAGAGAGAGAGAGAAGGGGTGGGTGGGGGAAGAGACTGAGGGAAGGGGGGGAAGTTGGGGACGAGGTTCGAGGGTCTTAAAAAAGGGAGGGGCTCCGTAGGGGGTGGAGGTGATTGCTCCTCTTGTGAGTGCCCTTCACGTAATGCGTTCGTGTTGAACGTGTTTTGTGTTTCGCTGGTTCCATCGAGTGTGTTTGTCTTACGTGTTTGTTTTCGGTGTTCTCGAATCATTGGCATTTTGGGGGAGGGTGAACTAGCTTTACAGAAGCGCCTTATCGTATTCAGATTTTTCCGGACTTTATTTTCACATTAGTTTGATTAAAAAATGGAATAATTCAACATATCACGTAAGAGTATACTTTCCTTATTGATATATATAACTAGCTCATCTTAAGTGGACGACGATATAATTGTAAAGACTGTAAAGGGTTCCAAATATAAACCATCTTTAATCTTGTTTACTCCTCTGATTAAGTGGCAGGTTCGATACCCCGAAGGGAATATAAAGGATCATGAATCATTCTGCGCTGATTGCAAAATCTCAAGTGCGCATCCTCTTGAGAAATGAGAGTTGGAAACTGAAGGTCGTGATCTTATGATGAAACAACAGGTAGCTTACTGTACATGTGCACTGAAGTCTCTCTCTCTCTCTCTCTCTCTCTCTCTCTCTCTCTCTTTATCGTATAGTATGTTTCTAATATGTACGACTCTTTCCATGTGTTTATATTTATAGATGAAGTCTGCACGGAATTGTGATCCTGATGCTGAGTCCTCTCAGTGTTGCAGTGTTCAAATCTGTGTATGCTTGAGAACAAATGCTTTAGAGGAAAGAATCAAACACAAAACACTGTCTAAACTTCATGACTTTAACTCCCTCTGCCTATCAACAGCTTTAAAAGGAATGATACGAGAAAGAGAATAAAAGATAGACCCAGAGTCTCCTCAGAGGCAGTTGTGCAAAAATAGCCCCATCGAGCCACTTCAGTTCAGTGACACTTACCAGAATGAATCCTTTAAGGAACTCTCTCTCTCTCTCTCTCTCTCTCTCTCTCTCTCTCTCTCTCTCTCTCTCTCTCTCTCTCTTTAAAAGGATAGGATGAGGTTCAAGTTTTTATATTTAATTTTGTTTTGTTACTGGTTTCACATGACTAATGGAAGTATTTACAGTTGTGTGCGGATGTTCTGGTAATTTTGCGCTTATGTATACATACACACGTAATGTCTCTCTCTCTCTCTCTCTCTCTCTCTCTCTCTCTCTCTCTCTCTCTCTCTCTCTCTCACACACACACACACACACACACACACACACACACACACACATATACATATATATATATATATATATATATATATATATATATATATATATATATATATATATATATATATATATTCAAACATTCTGTCAGTATTTGATTTTTATATCTAGCCATAAAGAAAAGATTTCCCCCTTTACTTTTTGACTTACAGATTTTTTTCATTTTTCTTTGATATTTTCGTCTAGTCATTTTTCATCAACATGCGATGCATGAAACTGCTTTTGATTCTGTAATTTGACAGTTGGGTGTAGATTTTTAATACGATTAAAGTCGTTTTGGTATGTTCTTCGTTGTTGCCTAGGAACTTCATATGTCTTAAGTTAAATTTTTAAAATTCATTCAGATAGTTAGCAAGTATATATCTAGCAAAGCTAATTAAACTTTTAAGGCACTTATTCTTAGGTTCATCTGCTGAATTTCTTTTACTTATGTACAATTTAACATTAACCTATTTTCGGCAGGAATCATGATGTCATTATTTTAGATGATTTTTTGATAACCCCGTTTCCTTTATGAGCAAGAGAGTGTTGTTTATTTTAACCAGCGAACGAAGAGAACAAGCAAACAGGTGCGCTTCCTGACACAAGCATGACAGGCCTGTGCAAGTATGAGTCAGGAGCGGCCGCAGATCCTGATGTCCTTACGTTCGGTGCGTCAGCTTTCGGTACGTGAGTTGCCATCGGTGGTGTGAGAGGGTCATTCACCGCCGATGCCACTCTTGCGACACAGAGCTAAGAGCACTCTTGCACGAAACTCTGTCTCTCTTTGCTTGATTGGGTCTTTATTGCATCTTCCGAGTTCCGAGAGATTTATGTTACAGTGAGGGTTAATGCGTATGCGGTTTTTGTCATTACATGTATATATATATATATATATATATATATATATATATATATATATATATATACATGTATATATATATATATATATATATATATATATATATATATATATATATATATATATATATATATACACACATATATATACATACACATATATACTGTATATATATGCACACACACATATATATTTATATATATATATATATATATATATATATATATATATATATATATATATATATATATATATATATATATTTATATACATATGTATATAACTTCAGTTGCTAAGTTGCTCGCGCTTCCAGCAGGAGACAGTGAGTCCTATATCCGCACGGGCTGGAACACTGCCACCCTCTGCTAAACCACAATGTGATTTTTGACTTAGTAATAATTACCTGATATTTAGTCGATTGTGTGGAGCGCGACCCGTTTGAACAAAGGCATTGTGGAAATTTGTGTATATATTATTTATATATATATATATATATATATATATAAATATATATTATATATATATATATATATGTGTGTGTGTGTGTGTGTGTGTGTGTGTGTGTGTATGTATGTGTGTGTGTGCACTGTACACACACATGTATGTGCCTTGCATTAAGAATCTTTTCACTACATATATGTATGACTATACGCGGAGGAGATGATAGCTAAAGTTTCCACCTTTGCACCTCCTATGGTATATTATTCGCCCCTCCTGGACAATCACAGTGTAATTGATAATGAAAAGTCACGTCACGCGGAAAGACAGTTACCGGCTAATTCTTAGTATATACAGGACCTTGTTCACCAAACGTAAGCTGTAACCCCTTTCCATCGTCTTCCCGCCAACCTGTCAAAAAAAAAAAAAAAAAAAGATAAGCAAATAAATAAAAGCTCTGAGCCGTTCCTCCTATGGCAAAGAGTATTGGATTTCTGGCCTTAACTTAGAATGGAATTTTTATAGACAACTTCACCTAGCCATACTCTTATATTATTGGTAAATTCAGAGTAATCTATACTTATTTTCATTACTATTACTAATATTATATCTCATTTTTGCTTTCTTATATTATTATTATTATTTTTGGTGAAGAAATCCACAATGGTGTAGGTGTAAATATGTATTGAAAATATATATACACCTACACCATAGTGGATTTCTTCTCCATTAGTGAACGCATGCTTTTATGAGATTTCTATAAATTATTATTATTATTATTATTATTATTATTATTATTATTATTATTATTATTATTATTATTATTATTATTGGTGGACATCAGCGCACAGTCACATGTGTAATAAAAATAACTTATTACCTCATAGAGGGATCGAACCCATCATATTTACTCAACAGGGGGTATTCAACTGGAATGCTATCAGGTGAGTCACAGATGGGTCGGGGATGTAAGATAAAACCCGCTTTCACATGCAGGCAAATTTCCAGGAACTGTGTAAATACTTAGGTTCCAATTGCTTTTATGGCCTTTTTTCCCCATTTGGTAGCTCCCTTTCCTTTCCTCTCGAGAGCCCGGGTTCGAATTCGATATGAGGTAGAAATTTATCGATAAAATTACTCGATTTGTGATTTTTCTTGGGATATCTCAGATAGTGGGTAATTTATGGATGCCTTCACTTCAGACACACGTATCTACTATATAATGTGTGTGTGTATGTATATATATATATATATATATATATATATATATATATATATATATATATATATATATATATATATATATATATATATAATGTTTGAGAGAGAGATTGCCTATACCATCAAACAAGATGGTGACATTTTAATTATTTGGCATTCATTTTGCACATCGAATATATTATTACTTGTTATATTCCGCGTTTTCTAAACGTTAAAGATTTTGCATTGGAAATTAGGTAAAGTAAGAATAGTCCTTTGAATTGACATTGAAAACTGCTACCGGTATGATAAATGAAACATTCAAAATATACAGCTAGTGTACCCTTACCATGAAAAACGACTAACATAATTTACTGCACAATTCTTTGCTGTCGTAAATACAAACTATAAATCATTGGATAAGCAATTTATCTTAGTTTTGCATGATGGAAGAAAAAAGATTATTTATTTATATTTTTTTGCGGCTAAGCATAGACATTTTTAATCTTTGCTAACTTCCACTCGTCATTTTTTACCTATTAATTGAGTAAATTTGCTTTATTGATCTTACTTCAATAAATTATAACAATTTTAGAATAAAAGCTAACTTCACAGACCCAAAGAAATATTTTATTAACCGACATCTCGAAAGATAATCATGAAAATTTATCCACCGTTCTCCTAAAGTAGCAAAAAGCTGTGTCGTTGTACTGGAAATTTTTTACAGTCTGTTGGTGCAGAAGAAAATCATAATCTGTAATGGTTAATTTCTGACGAATATACTCTTACAAAAGAAGTAAAATTATTTTGTGGCTAAATTGGGTGTGTCATTTTGTTATTATTTATTTTGCTCCTCTGATCATATTGCAATAAATTAAAACTATCACTGTAGTGGCATTAAAACTAATTTTACGTAGTCTGATCAGAGAGAAAGATCGCTAAGTGTAAATGTGGTGAGTCTGAGATGGATTCCCCTCGGTTGTTGGTCTAACAAAAAATTTACAAAAACATGTTGGGGTTCATATACGTATATATATATATATATATATATATATATATATATATATATATATATATATATATATATATATATATATATATATATATATATATATATATATATATATATATATATATTTATTATGAGATATAAAAAGTACTATGTCGTACTTCTCAGAAATGTGAGGTAAGATCCACAGTGAAATACATATTACAAACCTTAGTATATTAAAAATATACAAGTACAGAAGTCTGTGGATTTGTTCACAGCAGTTAGGCGAAAGGTCTAAGGTTCGTATATATGTAATTTTAATACACTATGTTTTGTCACATATACTTCATTTGGATCTTACCTCATAATATATATATATATATATATATATATATATATATATATATATATATATATCACACACTCACACACACTAACGAAATTGTGGGTCACTGTGTTTATGGTCCTTGTATGATATCCGGGGTTTAAGATTTTTTCTAGGAAAAAGACAATGCAGAGTATAACATTCTTGAAGAGTTTATTTATAACATCTTTTATTTTCAGTCAAGAGTGATGCGTCATAGGATAAGCGCTAATTTATCGTCCAGGACTTAACAGGATTTGAGTTATAGGTCGCATTCTTGGCCGCCTTCCTCATCAATAGAAATGACACCATCCGGAAGCTGTTGCCCGTTTAATTTGTTATCGGTTTAGTGAGCTTTTAGGTACCGTAAATGATATGATCAGTCATTCCTAACCCATAACGTATTGTGATTAGGTGTTATTAAATTCTTTTTAATCATTATTTCCTTCCATTTTGTTTTGGGAATTATCGCAGATGTTCAGATTTTTAGTTTCAGTTGCATGATGTTGTGAGTTAGATTTATATTTTTATAAGACAATATCTGCAATATTTTTTTTATTCACTTTTTCAATATAAGTTGTTTCCTTTATAAGGAGGTCTCCCGAGAAAATAAAGGACAATGATCACTGCATAATTCACACATAAACTGCTGATTTGTGGATGAATCCCTGTTCAAAAACCTTCAAAACGGTCACTGCTTCATACTCGTAGACCAAACACAGAAGGCTTCAGCAGCAGCCATGCCAACCCTTAGACTAGACGCACTGGGTCACTCACCTCCATCTTGAACGCTCTCTCACTTTTCTAGGTCTTTCCTTTCTCCTTTCCAATGCTTCTAGTTGTATACTCTTGTATTCATTACACATAAACAAGCCCCCACAAAACAGGCTGATCCGTCATTTCACTTATGCTAGTGGATTTTACTATTCCTTCTACCTTTTTGCACCATAAATACTACATAAACAATTGTTCTCAAACTCATCCATCTTCTTCTTTCTTTTGCATTCAGCATCTAGGCTTCACTTCCATAGAGGACAGTTGGTTCACGCATTCCAACCTTGGGCTTTATAGACACGCTAAGTATCCTTCTAATATGAAGCACTCATCTTGCTGCTTGTCTTGCTTCAATTACTCTGTGATTCACCTCTCATCCTTTCATCATCCAAAATATTAACTCTTATAAATTCTTATAAGATTCTACTGCTTCCGTTCCCTTTTACCCTCATAACCTTACTCTTGGTCATGTTTACTCTTAATTTTCTACCTACGCTGACATTTTCTAACTTTCGCTAATCTGTTCAGCCTTTCATCTCTATCCCTAGTCAGCATGGTACGATCAGAATACACTAACCATTGCTTATTCCATTCATGACCCATCCTTTTATTTCACAATTTAGCACCAGTACTAGCGCCCTTCTGTGACTCCTCACGTAACTTGACCCATAAAAGTAGTGAACAGCCCCTGGAGACTTCATACACCACTGCTCCAGTTTCATTTTTACATCAAACCAGTCACTCTCCCCCCTACAAGCCTTAACACTTATCACTTCCATCATAAAAGCCTTTTTATCTTTTTAAGTAATGCACGTAAGGTACCCTGTATTCCTTACATTTTTATTGATAGTGGCGTTAGCTATATGACTTCTTTTTAGAGTTGGTGTAGTACTGATAAGCTCGACGACACTGTAACTACGAATAAGTATTATGACATTAATGGGACCATCACTTTTGAACATTTCTCTCTCTCTCTCTCTCTCTCTCTCTCTCTCTCTCTCTCTCTCTCTCTCTCTCTTTTGTGCGTCTTCTTGATCAACAGTCTTGTATAAAATAAGTGACTACAGCAGAGATGCATTTCATTACATTTGGCATATTTTGTGCATTAACACTTTCGTCCTAGACACTTTTAAAGTATTAAATAACTACATTCATATTCCGCTCCACAGAGTGAATTGTCAGTTTTTTTATGAATTTTAGAAACTAACCGCAAGAGCACAACTAATCTAGTTTACGGTAGAAGATTGACCAACCAGGAGTGGTAAAAAAAAATAGTTTTTTACATTTCTCCTCTTTTTTTTCTGACTGAAGACAGGAGCCTTTTTATCAGGAAAGTCCATTTGTGTTCCTTTAATAACTACTGGAAGAGAGAAGAAAGAAAGTCGCCCCAGCTGTTTCCACCGACCGCATTTTATAGCATCAGGCACTAACACCCCATTAGTGACGAACATTAAGGGTTGATGGATGCTGCATTAGCCACGCGCCGCCCGACGATAAGGTCCGTTAGTCTGTCAGTGCGGCTGATTCTGGGTCTCGCTTTTTCACTGATTGACTTGCGTTGTTGTCGTGTGTAGTTATTGTGATCTGTTTTAGTCATGGGATTGGTTGGTTTGTAAGTAATCTATTCACATACACACACACACATTGTATTAATGTATATGTAGATGTATTGTAATTTTAAAAACCACAAAGCCCTCTTAACTTCTCCATTTCCAAATCGAGAAGTTTAAAGGGCACTTTGGTTACTAGAATTACATGTATATCTGGCAAAGCTACCATTAGATTCTATATATATATATATATATATATATATATATATATATATATATATATATATATATATATAAATACTGGGAAATTAAAATAAAATAGAGAAAGGATTGTGCGTGGAAGACTAATAAGACTACCTGTTCCTTCCAGATATCTTCTTTAGGCAATAAGTCTAAGAGCAAGACCAAAGTCGTTCAGTCGACAAGCTTATACTAGTACTTATGTGAGCCTGGATGATGTTTACACAATTATGCACGCTTAGCCTTTATTTATTACACTGGAACAATTCTTTTTTGTATGTATATTGTTTAAAGCACCGTAAAGGTAAAATTTCTCCTGTCTTAACAGATTTCTCATTTGTTTTTGTGCTTGTTTTTATCACGGCGTTTATTAATGTCCTTATTACAGTTTCTGTGATTCATAGGATATACGGGTTTAATAGGATTCTCTCTCTCTCTCTCTCTCTCTCTCTCTCTCTCTCTCTCTCTCTCTCTCTCAATCAATCAAATATATATATATATATATATATATATATATATATATATATATATATATATATATATATATATATACTGTATATATATATATTTCTTTTCAGCTGAAAACCCTTATGGATAAAGTCAGCCATAAACTCAAGAGGTCTCCAAAGGGAAATCTGCCTGTAGAGACAAATTATAGGAAAATGTGATAAATAACTAAACAGAGAATGGAAAATAAATCGGATACTCTTGAATTCAGGAGACGTCAGCAGAGAGCAGGAGTGAATTTGCTCCTCGCTTAAACCAAGGTCTGTAGACCTTGCCTTAAACATTTAGGAGACTCCAATTTCTAGAAAACGACACTGTTGCAGTAGCGTCCTGCCTAGTCTTACAAGCAAAAACAGTTAGGTCAGGTAAAGGAAGTGCAGCGAATTTTTGTCGTTGCATAATGAACTTACTTGACGTCCATGCTACAAGTCAGCAACAAGAGCTGGAAAAATATACTTGGCCGATGACAGAGCTACAGTAAGTCCAAAAGAGTGAGATGAGAGTCAGCGTCCGAAGACCACTCTGGATAACAGTACTCCAAGCAAGGAAGAATATAAATTAAGAGTTAAAAACACTTAGGGTAACATTTGCCTAAGTTCTAGTGCGAATAACTTCGTCATAACAAACTCTGCATGTGTGCGATCAGCTTGTTCTGTGATGGTTTACCTCAGGAACTGGTTCATCTGATCATTTTAAAGGGAACTATATTTAAAAGTTAAATATTTAAAGTTTCCAAATAGGAAACTTTGGGTTTCTGTTTTTCCAAAGATACTGGCATGCAGCTTTCTAATTAAATAATCTTTTTGTATAAAGCATTTACAAGGGCAGCTGGTATCTAAATTTTTTCTGTTTTTTTTTGGAATACCCGCTCTAGTCTCTCTCTCTCTCTCTCTCTCTCTCTCTCTCTCTCTCTCTCTCTCTCTCTCTCTCTCTCTCTCTCCACCGTGCCTGTACCTGTACCTCTTATTCATATTCAGCTCAAGCATTGTAAACCCCTTTTTTTCGCTTAGAGCATCTAAGCGTACATAAAATTATCCCGTAGGACATCAGCAGTCACCCCATAGGTCTATATCGAAAACCCCGTGGGACCACACATTGGCTCTTAATAACAAGTCCCTCCGAAGACTTGGTGGTAAGGCGTGCATACGAAATCGAGAGACAGTAGGCCTAGATAACTTAATGGTAGAGTAACATTCCGAACTGAGCAGTCGAGGAGAGACAAGTACTAATCCAACTCTCTCTCTCTCTCTCTCTCTCTCTCTCTCTCTCTCTCTCTCTCTCTCTGGTGTGAACGTTTGTGTCCGTTTTAATGAGCTACTGGCAGGACATGAGCTTCGTTAACACTGATCTTCAGTTTGTATGTTGAGCTGAGAAGGGTGTTCCACTCTCTTAACAACAAGTGGATTAGTAGCACTCTCCTGAATTCATTTTACCGTGGAAACTATTCTCGGAATCTTCATTAAATCGCCTCTGGTGTTGAGTTTAGTGCTGGGAAGTAATGAAGCCGTCACTGAAAGATTAGCCACTCTCTAATCAAAGACTGTAATTGCTCAACTGCTGGTTTTTTGCAATGGATATTAAACTGATAATGTCACAGTAGCGTGTTGTGCTTTAATGTTATATTATTATTAATTATTATTATTATTATTATTATTATTATTATTATTATTATTATTGTTGTTGTTGTTGTTGAACTGAACAACTCCACAGTTATGTAAGTGTACAAATATATTTAGAAGTAAAGCTAAACAGAGAGCTTTCGAGAATCTGTGCGATGTTTCCTACTCATGCTACTAAGAGTATTTTTTAATGATATGATGATGATGATGATGTTGATTATTATTATTATTATTATTATTATTATTATTATTATTATTATTATTATTATTATTATTATTATTATTCAGAAGGTGGCCCCTATTCATATGGGGCTGGCCTACTGGGGCCATTAACTTTAAATTCAAGAATAAAGTGTTCATTTGAAAGATATTATTACAGACAATAACAGGAAATACAGAAAATGGAGATGAGTTATTAGAAAAATGATAAATTAAAATACTGAAGAAATGAATAGAAATGTTAGTAAATTATAAAAAATGCAAGGAGAATTGTTGTAAGGTAGTAATATTCATTGAATATGGTTTTATCATTCTTTCAGGCGTCAGAATCAGAGGAAACTGTAAACTTAAATTGTTGCAGGCTTGTGAAAAGAAGAGTTCAGAAATTTGGAAAGTATATAGCTATATTCATACGAAGATACTTTTGGCGTGATGAATTAGTTGATGCCTTAATCTTTCAATTCATGTATATCTAATTTTAAGTATAAAAAATCTTTTGAAAACTGTTGCATATTCGCACAACAAAATACTTACTTTTCCGCCTCGTTGCTCTCTCTCTCTCTCTCTCTCTCTCTCTCTCTCTCTCTCTCTCTCTCTCTCTCATGGTAATGAGAACAACATCTTTATGCTCCTATTTCATGTACGTGCATAAATTGTGTATGATACCAGCAAGCACTTTAAATATACGATGCATCACCACAGTTGAGTGTGCATTCATCATAATGTTTACGTTGGTGGCTTATTAGACGCACATTCTCACACACACACACACACACACACACACACACACACACACACACACACACACACACACACACACACACACGCAAATGGTCGCTCAGTAGATCCTAGCGAGCACATCTCTGATCTTTCTCACGCTGACTTAGTGTTCCTTTTGCGGCGTCGGTTGTTCGGTTTAATTAATCAAGAGGGAAAGATCGGCGGCTACCTGACTTACCTGTTGACAGGTGGCCAGGAGCGTTTTCAATGGGGCAGAGGAAAAGAAGCCTACATTTACGAGAGAATGGAAGGGAAAATAAACAGGGCAGATGTAAAAGTTTCAGCGATCTTTGAAGGTTTTCTGTGGGAATAGAATATGATCTGGCTTTCTTGTTGTATTCTTAGGAAGAATTTGGTTTGAAATTCAATTTTTATTATTTTTCTCTCCTTTATAGAATTTTAGTGTTCAGGTATTGGAGTTCTCACGAAGAAATTGCACTTGAGTTACAGTATGAAAATCGATTAAAGGAGTGGTAACTGACTTCCATGATGGTGATAGAGAGAGAGAGAGAGAGAGGATTTTGGTAATTTTTACCTTTTCTACTCCCCGTGAATAATAAATGATTTATAGCGTATACATTAATACTTGTAAAGTTATATACATAAAGAAAAGTACGCAAACTTAGTAATTTTTTATCCAGTCTGGGAATTTTTACACACAAGCACACACACACTACACACATATATATATATATATATATATATATATATATATATATATATATATATATATATATATATTATATATATATATATATATATATATATATATATACATACATACATATATATATGTGTGTGTCCTTGTGTGTACATATATACATATAAAAGCAAACACGAAAACATCAAGAAACAATTATAATTCTTTTCACGTTTTCTTTCCCTTAATTCACCTTTTGACGAAGCAGGAAGAGAAAGAGAGTCCAGTGAAAACCGACCAGCCAACCACAGGAGCTGAAGCTGGTTCGTACAGGCTTTTAGCAATTGAGATAATGAATCAGACCCCATACGTTAAAAGCTCCTAATAGAGCAAGGCAACACCTCTTGAATTTATAAATGGGATGACTCTCTCTCTCTCTCTCTCTCTCTCTCTCTCTCTCTCTCTCTCTCTCTCTCTCTCTCTCTATCAAGGAAGTCAGTTAGCCTACCAATCTTTTGTCAGCTTTCAGACGGTAATTCAAGCATAATTTCTTCTTTTGAATTCGAGTTCCTGCTTAGTTGTTTTATGTAGATTTAGATTTAGTGATCAGAAAACATTAAAAATATCCTCTCTCTCTCTCTCTCTCTCTCTCTCTCTCTCTCGTGTAGATGGAGCTTTAGTGATAAGAAGCCATTTAAAGGAATATTCTCTCTCTCTCTCTCTCTCTCTCTCTCTCTCTCTCTCTCTCTCTCTCTCTCTCTCTCTCTCATTCATTGTTTTATGTGGATGGAGTTTTTATGATGAGTGAGTGAAAGTATACTCCTTCCTTCCTGGTCATTAAGGATAACGCACCACCATATTTCGACGTGTAATTATTCTTCCTCCTTTCATTTCGTAATATTCACTTTTGGGGTCTTATGATCTCTGAATTATTCTTTGCCCATCATTTAGATTTACGTGTATTTATTATTTCTTAATAATATCACTACTGAGCACTGGTTAAAGGAACAATACATGCTGCTCCTTCCTCGTATTGCATTACTGCAGTAACTTCTGTTGATATACCACGATGCCATATTTATTCACTCGAGCTGCCTAACTCTATGTCAGGTCCATGATATCAGTAAACTAATGTTGTTTTTAAAGAAAATTAACTTATATTTCAGATTTCAACTTTTTTTTATCAGATTTTACAGATTTATTTCATTCGTATTAAAGACTATATATACAGATTTTTGGTACATTTTTTTATCTTAATTTATGAATTTTAGCTAAATTAATATTTGATTTTAAGCGCTGAATGGCCATAGTTGCCCCAGTGCTTGGCGTGTATGCCTAAAATCTATAAATCAATCAGTCAGTCAATCTTGCGTGTATACAACTCCCTTCTCTTTGTCATGATTTTCTTCTTGCTCTCAAGTGCGCATTCTGTGTTGTGAAAGCTTTCATGGCAAGTTCAATGGCCGTTTGATTGGTTCCTCTTGGGTAGAGTTCATGTTGAATAATAAAACCAATGTTATTGCGTGTATTCGTTATGTTTGTTTTCTGAGTCACATCTCTAGAGGTCATTTATTCTGCTTGTATTGTTGTTTCAGATATTGCTCAATTAACAGGTGCACAAATTTGTAGATATATACATGTTTAATAATGGATTAGTAGGGTTTTGTAAGGTATTAAAATTCTTTGAAATATTAACGGATACCTGCATTCTCATGTAAATGAAATAAAAATTTATTGGTGTTTTCATTGTGCGTTGGGGATGCTGTAGAGGAGGAAAATATGCTTGGTAGTTGATTTCTTTAAGGATTAGAAAGCTGGATCTTTGTGAGGCAAGGTGAAAGAAGGGCAGTGTGGGCTGGAATGGAAGATACTAAGCTGAAAAGTTTATTAGAGTTGAGAGAAGTGGTAGCGTTTATAGTGTCAAGAAGACCGTGGGGACAGATGAAACAGTTCGATTGTGTAAGTTAAAGGATTGAATTTGTATGATTGATTTCGGCAGGAAAAAGGTTTAGTAGTAAGTTTATGTGATCTTATGTAATCCAAGAGAAAAAAAAAAGAATTCAAGAGAAAGGGGTGATTTTGGGAACTTTGAATATGTGCCTGGCCTGGCTGGATTTCGAGAATATGAAAGAGTGATTGTGGCAGGCGCTTTCATACTAAGTAGGCTTCAGAGAAAGCGATGGTATTGTTAGTCATAGTTTGCAAAAAAAAAAAAAATCATAAATATAAACTGAAAACAGAGAATGTGGAGGAAAAGTTTGCTAGATTATGGGTTTGCACAGAATGGGTGAAAGAGCAAGTGGATGAATGCAAAGGTGAGAATGGATGTAGCTGGAAGTACATCTTATCATTGTTTGGATGAAACAAAGCTGAGAGAGGAAGGGGTGAAAATAAGGCTGTTAATGGAGTCAAAAGAAGAAAGTTTGATAAGAAATAAGTTAGAACATATAAGTAGAAAATGGATGGAGTGAGATTAGAGTGTAAGACACGGAGGTAGAAGTAGGTGAAGAGCATACTAAACCGTATGATGGGGTCATAGAGTCAGCAGAAATTATGGAGAAATAATATTACTTATTAGTTAATATACATGGGAAGGTGTATAGTGAGAATGATGAGGAAGAACAGCATGGGTTTCAACGGAAAAATGATCGTGAAGGCAAGGGAAAAGTTATACATGAAATGCATGAGCCATACAGAGGCTTATGAAGGAACTGATAGAGGCAATGTTGAGGGTGTTTATTATGTAAGATGTAGGGTATGAGATACAGAAGAAAAGTTACTTAGAGAAGAGCTCAATCACATAATAGATGATAAAAGCATAAAAGGAGGGTGTTTAGAGATGGTTGGGAAGAGCCTAGTGTCTGTGGAAATCAAGATACGAATGTATGCTGAGCCAACTCTCCTATATTGAAGTGCAGTGTGGATGTGAATGAGAATAAAAGAAAAAAGATAAAGCTGTATAGTTGAATTGTTTGCGTAGCAAATGTATCATGAGAAGGGCTGAAAAAAGTGAGGAATATAGTGGTACACAAATGTGGTAAAAAAAATAGTCGTAAGTAAACGGGTGAGCCACTGTGTTGATATATGTATGTATGTATGTATGTATGTATATATATATATATATATATATATATATATATATATATATATATATATATATATATATATATATATATATATATATATATATATATATATATATGTATATGTATATATATATATATATATATATATATATATATATATATATATATATATATATATATATATATATATATATATATATATATACATATCATCATATGTCAAAAGGAAAGTTATTACCAGTTACTGGTTCAAACAACAGTAACCAAATTGACAACAAGATTGTAATGTTTAAAATTAACGTTTAACTAAACCTTGATTAATTAGGGTTCGTGGAATGTGCCAAAAAGCGTTGTGAGTAATACAATCAGATACTGTAACAGAAAATGTTTAAACATTTTCTGGCATGATTTGATGCGCTAGTCCTAACAAATATGATATAATTTAACTGAATTTGTTTAAAACTTGTCAGGTGTTTTAATACTTGAATTTGCCTCAAATATCATAATAGACCAAAATGAAAGACAATTGTCTAATTTTAAACAGAATCTAAAATAAAGGGTCCGCAATGACGCTTCCTTTATAATCCGATTACATTAAAATCATAGAGCTTATATTTATCTGTATCTCAAGGAAGCTGTGTGAGTAGCCTTGGAAAGGGTTAAGTTTAATACGATTTGATATCAGTCAAAAGGCCATAAGGTACGATTTAGGAGGAGCGATTAGTCATGTCTGGGTTACCCCCTGACCCCTAAGCACACCACTGTATAGTCATAGAGTCATAGAGAGAGAGTTCACTTTATTTAAGCAGGCCCATAATTCATCGAGACAATGAATGCTGTAAATCTTAAGGTGCATTCATGTGTTATTCATGACTTTTGTGCATAAACGACGCTGCCGTAATGCAGATTAATGGGGCTGAAGAATCTCGCATTTGAATGATAGAGAATCCAGCTAAGGCCATCTTTTTTAACCTCGCATTAGAGATAGATCTCCTGAGCCTCTTACCTCGAAGAGGCTGTTCTCGTTCTGACGCGGATTAATGAGCAGAGGACCCACCTGTACTACTGCCGGGCCATCACGAACACTCTTTCGTGAGTCTCTCAGGCTTAATAGGCCTTTTTATTTATTCCATTTCCTATTCCATTTTACTGTTTTGCAAAGAACTCGTTAATGACTTCAGAGCAATAAATTTTTCTTGTAGGATATATGCAAATTACGAAGTTACGGAATTTGTTTGTGAAACATTGAAACTGCAAGTGTACTGTTAACGAAAAATGTTTGTAATATTATGTTATAATGCAGTGATCGTATAAAATCAAAGGCCTTAAAAGTACCATTATAACCGTACTAGTCTTTAGGAGTATATATTAGATGCTATGAAAATTTAATGGTGGCGTTTGTGTGCGATATATACTGAAGGAGTTTGCAACTCGAGTACATTGAGTTATTCTTGAAATATTACATTAAGAAACCAGACAATTATGATCATTGTTTATGAATTATAGTGACGTATTCTTGAAATAGTGCAGTGGGTAACCGTCCCAAAATCTACAGAAGGTCCTTCGAATCCAAGACGCTGAGGAGTTGACGGAGGAACTCGACTAGTGGGGAAGGGGAGCGGGGGTTGGGGAAGAAGGGGGATTAGCGGGAGGAAGAAGGAGGAGGTATAGGCCGTGAGGTGTTATTGTTGGTTTTAGGAGTTGCCTAGTGTTCATTTAAATGTGAATTTTATTTGTTTTTGTAAGTGTTATTTGTCGTGCTCTATCGATTCTGTGAAGTGATGAAGGTATTGGTATGTGCATGTAGACAAATTATGTATATAATTTTTGTTTAGCTTTCGCTACAATTAACTTGCTGCTGATGTTAGGACTAACCTGCATCCCAGGATGCTACCTGGAAATTGTAATATGAAAACGTGGTCTCAGATAAACGGCGGAGAACAAACAGCAAAAGTGTGAATAGCGTGAAGCGGAATGACGACCCGACAAAAGCTCTTCACAATGCGTCCCCCAAAAAATAGCCCGGCCATTCTACGCAGGGGAAAAACCGGTGGTTGGTGAGAGAGAGGTGGTGGATATGTATCCTGCAGAGAAAAGCCTTTCAGAAATCACCTTCCTTATTTAGATTCTATATTGAGATCAGCGTTAAAAGACGGAGAGAAGGTAAAAAATGAATCTCTGTCGGCGAGTTTTTTTTTTTTCTGCTCTCTTCTTGCACTCTGCTATGAATATTGTTTATTTGTCAACGTTTTCTTATTTGTTTGTTGCTTTTTATACTGGCTTGTTCTTTTCTTGTATCAGCTCGAAGGATTTTCATTGCAGATTTTCAAACATTAATTTATTTTACTTGAATGAAGTTAGTCTAATTTTTTTGGATTATCTTTGCAAGCTTTCTCTCGTAGGCACTTGTTTATTCTGTATAGTTTATGTGCCAGTTCATGAAGAGAGAGAGAGAGAGAGAGAGAGAGGCGTGTTTGGACCCGGTGTCGAGAGGCATAGCCCATGCATTATTCAGTAGTGTGTACGTAATCACTTGAAACTAATGCCCCAGTTTCATTCAGGACTTTACCAGCACTTCAGCCCCAATGGCCATGACACATAAAAATGGTCCTCATTTGTGCATTTACGATCAGGGTCACAATTAGAGGTCATTGTCATGATGATTGCCCAGGAGGGACGCGACTATTTCATATGATAAGTTATCATAATGTTATCATAAATTACAATAACACAAGCGCCTGGGGGAAGGAAGGTAAACACGGCATTGAAGTGGGAGGTTATCCTTCTGTCTTATTGTGAGAATTTGTTATCAGTTAAATTTGTGAAGATTTATTGTGTTATGTCGAGATACGTCGCCTCTTCTTCGACAGGTTTTTGGATTGGATAGATGGGTATCAGAGGCAAATTGCAGATCTTTTAAATTGGCGGACAAATCCTTTTTTGACTGGCCCCTTTTATACACCTTTACTTGTCAGTATGCTGACCGTGCTTATATGTCCGTTACCTTACCGAAGGCATATATAAAAACGATTCCCTCTCTCTCTCTCTGTAATTATTTTTGAATTGCAGTGTCTGGACTGATATACTGATATTTTTAACACGAACCATTGTTGTGGTTGTCAGACCTTATCTGGGTAATAGCACTGATGTCTCGTCATATCAACTTTTTGGAAAAAAAAAAAAAGGTTCTCGCGTTTCTTAGTAAAGTTTAGCTGATGCAAGAGAAAGCTACTTGTATAACTTAAGCCTGATTTCCTTGTTTTCCTCTGTACTAAGTAGCCGTAAATACCACATACATGTTCCCATTTTATGCTTAGCAGAATTACATGTATTTGTGCCAAAGACATTAACACATTCTGTACGAGTGTAATGGGTTCTAATCAGTACTTATCATTGACCGACAAGGAATGCCACACGCCATCGGTTGGGGCATGGAACAAGTAACTTCCCTCTGGATATGTAACCGAAACACTTGTTTGTGTGGGACCACAAACACACATATATATGGCATGGGATGATAATGCCCTATATCCCAAGACAGAGGAGAGCCAAGTGGAGTGTTGTGAATCCCTTGGTAGGAGAAATGCCTCTCTAAATGCCATAGTGGCAAGTAATAAAGTCACAAGAAAAAAAGTCACAATTTTGGCTGGGGAAAAAAAGTCACATTAATTTAGTCTTTCGTTTATGTTTTTACGGTAATCCCCAACGAGCTTGTATTAAACACACCGCAAAGGTGGATACATCGGGTTAAAACCCATGGGGGTCACTATCTAGGAAAGATTAATGTAACTTTTTTTCCTGTGACTTTTTTACCTGTGAATTTTTTTTACACGTATTCAAATGGCATTATCTTTCCTATCTTTCTTTTGATGCCAATGGTATTCACATACTTATGCTAAGTTACCTCCTATATTTAGTTATCCAGTAAGAAATTTAATAGAATTTAACATGGAAAATTTTGAAAATTATTGCTTATATGCAGTCAAAATTTTGAAAAATATATATTTAGTTATTTTGTGTGGATTTACCCTTTATGTGGCCTGCTTTGTGAGAATTAGGCACCGAATGAGGGATATACTGTAACAGTGTTCATGGATAGTTTTCTTGGGGACATTTGTCAGTCCAAAACCAAGAACTTAAAAATTGATTCTTGTCTTTGTATTCAGTCCCTTTCCTGTAAGCTTGTGCATAATTCACCATTAATCCGTTGACTTTGTAAACATTGATTCTTCTTCCCCTCAATTCTTGGATCCATTTTTTATATTACTGAAGGATTGAAGCTTAACCTGAATAATCATTGAAACTTATAATGCTAATTTTGATTGAATAAAAACAAAATAAATGAATAAATTAAAATGTAAAAGATTTATCAGAATGAAATAGAATTTAAGAGTAAAAGTTGGGAAGTTTTGCTATGAAGTTAGATCTTCAGTTCTTGGTTGTCCTTTTGGCAAGTGACTTTATGGCTCCTGTGAGATAGAAAGAAAAATGGAAATTTTTACAAGCCTCACATTGTTTGAACGTGGCCTAAGTGTTACAGAGGCTTCAGTTGTAGCGCCCAGTGTAGTTTTCCATTAATAGTAGACCATCAGGCAGGCGCAGGTGTACATGAAAGGAGATCGTCTGTCAGTTTGGCCATTTATTTGTCTGTCAGCGTGTTTGTCACTCTTACCTTGTCGTCTTTCAGTTTAACTTAGTAGTCAGATGTGCCTGAAGAGAGATCGTCCATCTGTCTGACCGTAAGTCTGTCTGTCAATGTGCCTTTTATTCCCACCTTGTCATACCTTCCCCTCTTACACTGTTGAAAAGATTCCATTCAAATACGTTACAAAGGCAAACAATGATGATTAGGTGTGCACGATGATACGTAACCTATCTGTAAGTTAATTTCATTAATCAGGTTTCTCAGAGAAGTAGGGTAAGGGTTTGTCGGACGCATGGATTGCTTGCTTTGTACTTTCAAATTGCTTTTTTTAACGGGAAACGTTCATTAACTCTATGGTTCCTGCATCCCAACGCGGATTAAAAGTTTCTGTAAATTATCCTGATTCACATTCTTTGGAGATGCCACGTTAGCAGAGGCCCTCCTTTCCTGGTATTGATAACTTTTGGATAGCCTTGCAGTCAGTATTATTGATGTTGCTGGTAAGTTTAAGAGAATTTGTAATTTTGCTTTGAAATACCAGAGATGATTGTGTAAGTTTATGGTACATGTTTGTTTTCATTTTGTACGTGAATATTGATTTGTTTTGGTATCTTTCCCTTTTTTTTTTTTTTAGTGTGGACATTGTCTTCCGTAGGAGCTTGCCAGTAGGCCTGTTCCGCACAAATTGTTGATCATTTTAAATAATGAAGTTATGATTTCGCGTGTTACCAGTGTCCCCTATTGTCTGCCATTAGACCTCTGCATCTTGATTTATAGAAGAGAGCGAGAAAGAATCCATAATGTACAAACTCTGCAGTGCATACGTGAGATGTTTAGTAACCTAACGCCTGCTTAAACATCCGAGTAGTGTAATGCCCTACAGTCCACGGTTGAGCAGCATAATAAGCGTGAGTGCACGGTCATAAGTGCCTGTTACATTTAGCTTTGTATGACAAGGAAGTAATGTTTCTGCCCAAGACGATCCCAAAAGATTCAATATGAATTATGTTCATGATTCCCAAGTGGAAGAATCCTTATCTTTACATGTTTGGTGTTTTAAAGAAAGGCTGTGTTCAAACCATGAATAATAATAATAATAATAATAATAATAATAATAATAATAATAATGTTAAATGTAATGAAGTCTCAATCAGGTGCCACAACTTAATACGTTTATGAAGCCTATGTGAATTTTGTCGCCGTTTCTTTTGAAGATAGCTTTTGAGATGGTTTTAAGCATTGGATGTTGATAAATGTTATCCTGCCTATTTTTATTACTTAAAAATTTTTATAATTTTGTTTTTTACGTCAGTTTTGTACTAAACGATGATGATTATTATTCTTTAGAACATGAACCTTACATATGGAACAAGCCCACCGGGGCCATTGACTTGAAATTCAAACTCCCAACGAATATGGTGATCATTTGAAATGTGGAATACGTGTTCACACGTGTACGGATGCACTTGTGTACACATGCATTGTAACATACTAAAATTATTTATTCAGTCATACATACACATGCAGCATAACATACTAAGCACATTTATTCACAGACATACATAGCCTACGTAAGCGCTATAAGAAACGGAAAAAGCACAATCAAAGAAAACAAGAGCTGTTTGTTATTCACCACTATGACCGTTGAGGGCCCCCTTGCCCCGCCCACATCCCCCATCCCATACTTGAACAGCGCACTCCTCCCGAGTCACGTTGAATCCCATGCGGAGCGGGAGTGAGGCCATGCAGTTTGTTGATAAGGCTTACGTAAGCTATAGGGGTGCGTGTCCTTATTTTGGTTTGCTGCTCCTGTGCCGTTTCTCTTCTCAGGTTACGTCATTGCTGTTGTGATGGCGTGTTCCTTATAGTTTCTGTGCAAAAATCGAATGGGCGAGATTGATGTGTCTAATGTTAAATGTTAGAATATATATATACAGTATATAATTAATCACGTGTATTATCATACTGTATGTTTCTATGTTGAATAGTTGATGTATCTGATGTTATATATAATCATATGTGTGTTTGTGTATATATATATATATATATATATATATATATATATATATATATATATATGTGTGTGCGTGTATGCTATTATAAATTCGTTCATATGTATTATCACACTGATGATAGCGTATATTCTGGTTGAATATGTAATGTATGTTTACGAGTGCGCTGACAAAATTGCTATAATTAACTGATACTATCAGTTATTTATATATACCAATTACAGATTAGTACATAATATTCAAACATTTTGAAAATTTGCAATAAATGAACAACAAACGAGACAATTAAGACTGTTCCTTTCAAACGTTCCCTCTAACCCGTCATTCAGTACTTTGTCGGTCTTTGTCTCCTCCTTCCTCCCAAAACTTTCGAATGATTCTGTTTTCATCAATTTACCGCACTGATTTCCCCATTTGACCAAACCACCTCCAAACTGCGTCACCTAATCTATGCAAACTAGACCCACCTTATTCCAGAGGATTCATTTTTTCACACACATCCTGCTACCTTCCTTGCGTTGTCTGTTCTGTGACTCGCATGTTCTTTCATCCTACTGTCTTCGTTTATGTTTAATCCCCCATACCTATATGGATCACCTGCTTCCATTTATGCAGCTCAACATCAACATTCTTGCTCTATCTTATGGTTTCCATTTACCTTCATACTTTGTGCTTTCCCTCCTTGCAAATACTTTCGAACCCATTCACCAGATTCTACGCTTTCTTATTTCTACCTTCAGTCAATACTTTATCATATGTGAACATCAACCATTTCTTCCTCCATTCATGACTGGTGTTCTTACCAAACAGCTTTACACATATGTCTATTATTTGTTTATTTTTTATTTTACTTCTTGCATCAATCCATCGATAATGATATTAAACAGCCACGAAGACAAACTCGTGTTTGACCCACTGTCAAACCAAACCAGTCCCTCGCCCATCTATATAGTCGGACTCATGCATCATTATAATCGTTAAAATTATTGATTGCTCTCAGCAACGTATCTTCTGAACCACTCATCCTCAAGACCCTCCACATTGCCTCGCTGACCGTTCTACCTTAAGTTTATTTTTTATATAGGTCAATTTATGCCACACGCGGCTTTTTCCTGTTATTTCAAAGTTCGTAGAAAACTGTTTCACAAAAAGCACTGGAGCCTCGTACCTGTTTCTTGTCTTAACCCACATTGTTTTTTCTCTGTTAGTTTTCTGTCCTTTGTTTTACTTTCTGTTAAAATCTTACCTGGTCAGCCACTTAAATCAAGCGTCTAGCTTCTGATGTCCATCTATTCTTTATCGACGCGTTTTTCCTCCCAACGGGTACTAATGTTCCTTTCTAGACACTTTTGTTGAAGAGTTTATTTGCCAACTGCATCAGGTACTTCTTGGTGGTCATTCGTATGTAACCAGATCCCACGCTGCTAAATTTCTCGGATCAGAAGACTAGGGGTACGTGTATATGTGATTGTTTAATCAATTCTAGGTTTATTTTCATTTCAAACCCTCCACTCCGCCCTCTTTCATTCTCTATCCCACCTCTCATCGGTCGGTTAATTCAGTTTATCAATCAGCGCGCCTGTTGTTAACGACCAGTTGAGACAAGTTTGAATCGTCCTTCAGTGCCCCTATCGGGAAAGTAGGGCGTCGCGTCATGTTTGTGAGACCAGTATTGCCTGTTGACAGCACCCAGATTTGTATTGCTTATATTGGTGAATGATGTGTTCAATCTGCATTGTTTTTCTGTTAGTTTTGGTTTATTTATTATTATTTTTTATTTGTTCCCAATAGTTTATATTCCTCAATTCGCAACAACCGTTACTTCACCGCTGATCCCTTAGCAAATCCCCTCTCTACTCCTCCTTCTTGATATGACATCATTCCTCCTCCTCCTTCTCTCCCCTCCCTCCCTCCCTCCCTCCCTCCTCCTCCTCCCTCCCTCCTCCTCCTTTCCTCCTCCTCCCTACTACTTTTCTACGCTTGTGTCATCACGCTCAAAATACAAAGCATGTATTATATGGTTAATGAAAATGCTTAAATCTGCATGAAGAGCATTACTAAGCTGTTAAAGTTAACAGCTTAAACTTTTAGATTCTCTATTTTTTAAGTATGGTAAAGATTATTATTTTGTGTTAAAGTATACATACCACTGTGTGTTGTGAAATGCTTTTTCATTTTCGCCAGACAAATGCGCATATATCATAAATGTTTAAATAAGAAGTCTGTCCTGAAAGTACGTGTGTGGTTGTCCTGTTTATCACAAAACATATATTACAGACTGTACTTTGTTTTCGAGTTGTTAGTGTCTCTTGGTTTATGTAGTCCCAGAGAGCAGATGCGCCTGTGTCATCGTGTCGAACCAGTCCTTCAGGCAACACTTCTTTTTACGGGGCTGAGTCAGAACTGGGAATGTGTCCATGTGTTCGTTTTATTTATTCTTATACTGTTTTCTCTCGTCTTTGTAATGTGTGTATTTTTCGCTTTGAATGTTCGCACACGGAAATCCTTCTTAATATTTAACTGAACAAAAATCCAACAGCATTTTATGATATATTATCATGTTTGTGAATCACATATTACTGCACAATGAAATCTTAATTACAAACATTTCAGTGTTCATAAACATGTAGGGTAAATTTGTATGAAAACCGTAAACTGGAAATGGTACGTATGTACGTTTAACGAGGACTTATAGAGCTTTCTTATAGTAATTATTAAGAAATTTCTTACAGGTAATTACTTTTACTCGCAAGGATATTCACGCTTTCGCTTTTCTAAAAAGTTTACCCATTCAGCCAGCATGATATGATATTCAAGGGCAAGTATGCTTCATTTAGTGAATGTGTTTGATTATTCTTTTCATATGGGCTGGTTTTTTTTTATGCAAAATCTTCATTTATATTTTGATTTATCCACACTAATTCGGTTGAGCAGCTCACTGAAAGGTAACGCGTTTCCTGTTTCTTGATGCGGAGACTGTAATTTATGTCTGTTTCAGGTGCCGTAAAATTAAATGAGACTATTCATGTACAAAATTTTACCATTTTACCTTTGTTAGAATTAATATCAGTTATGTCTAAATCATCCCCTTTTTTATTAATCCGAAAAATCGTCTGTTTATTACATTTGTCTTATTTATCTAGAATTCAAGGACAGCTTAATTAAACACCAAAAGTATGTTGAGTTTCATAAAGGTTAACTTGACTACATTTGGTGATTACGTTTGATAGAATGTGATAATTATCTTTGGTTATTTACATTGTATTTTTTCGCACCTAGACGTGATGTATAGTAATTATTACAGACAGAAGGTAAATGTGAAAAATGGCTTATCCGAGAACAGTAGATATAATACTTTATTTTCTAGAATAAACAAGTAAAAAATTGCGCCGAAGTTTCTGAGGTGCAATCGAGTTTTCTGTACAGCCGCTACAGGGTACAGTTAAGGCCACCGAAAATGGATTTATCTTCCGGTGGCCTCGGTATAATGCTGTATGAACCGCGGCCCATGGAACTTTAACCACGGCCCGGTGGTGGCGTATCCTATATTGTTGCCAGAAGCACGATTATGGCTAGCTTTAACCTTAGATAAAATAAAAACTATGGAGGCTAGAGTGCTGCAATTTGGTATGTTTGATGATTGGAGGGTGGATGATAAACATACCAATTTGCAGCCCTCTAGCCTCAGAAGTTTTTAAGATCTGAGGGCAGACAGAGAGAATAAAGTGCGGACGGACAGACAAAGCCGGCACCTAAAATGGTAAATTTATCTCGAAATAATTTATTATTGCCACATAGCACTTTCATGTACTCAATACGGAGAAAGTACTGTCGAAATTTAATAGCTTAACAAAGCTACCCCACAAATCATTCCGCTTATCCAAATACTACTATAGAATCCTTGGGCTTCTCACCGAACACATTGGGTGATATATTACACCCCGGGACTGTTGCTTAACCTGATGTTATAAATTATGCCTTTTGAATCACTATAGGCCCAAGGATATTGGCAAGACCCTAAAGAGTACATAGAAGTCAGCTCCATGATTTGGTACGACTGTCCAGCCAGAAAAATCGAGGGACTAAACTTTTTCGTAATCTCTCTCATAGAATTCCTTCTTTAACTTGACAAATGAAGTTCCTTCCGGAAAATTAAGAAAGCAAGCAAAGTAGTTTTTATGAGCAGCTGGAAGAAGGTTTGATGATCTGAACATTTCCTACAGTGACACTCAGGAGAAGGAAGCCTTGAAGACCTGCATTCTTAAATCCAAATAGGGAGGAGCGTCATGATTTTGGAAGTATTTATAGAAATAAATGTTTGACTACAAGACGCCTCGTTCTCATGTTTGGAGCAGTCTCATTCTTTACAAACAGTGAACTTAGCTGTGATAATGTAAGGCTCAGTATAGCTTTCAATCGGAACGTGTTCGAGGTCTCCATTGTCGAGAAAGTTGGGTCTGTACTCTTGTATTTGCCTGCCACCTGCCTCATTCAGACTGAAGGCATTTATGCAGCTTCCAAAGAATTCGCTTGGGAGGAAATTTTTTTTTTTATCTTATATTAGAAAAATATTACATTTCTTTTACATAATAAGAAAAATATTACATTTCATTTACATAATAAGAAAAATATTACATTTCATTTACATAAGTAGGATATTACCGGAATGTTACAAAATAGTATACCTACAATATTTACATATTATTATGGATTAAAAAAAATAGAAATCAATATACTTTTTACTGAATACATTTGCAATTTTTGTCTTTATACAAGTTTCTTAATAACCACCTGTCATAGCATAGTTTACTTTTCACAAAGGCACACGTTTCTTCTTTTGTGTATTTGTTTTTCTTACTAATCCAAACTGCATATATATATATATATAACGATCATTATTATAGCACTATTTCGGTCTTTTATAGTATTATTTAAAACTGATATGATGGTATTCAAAAATTTATCCAACGATAATCTCATTATAGATATTTGCATTTTGGTCTATTTCAGTGGACATTTAAAAATTTACAAAATAAAATATTCAAATATATATTCTGTTAATTCACATTGAAAGATTTGTCACTACTTTGGAAATGCTTTCAGTGGAATTTAATCAATTTACAAAAATAAAATGTACATATAAATCCTGTTCCTTCAACTCCAATTGAGGCATTTGTCACTTCCATTTAAATGTCTAAAAGTATAGTTTTCTTCAACATTTAGTTTAAGTAAGTATAGCTTAGTTTTACCAGACCACTGAGCTGATTAACATACTTAAAGATCACTTTATTTTACGTCTAAGAACCAATCTTACTCTAAACTCCAATAAATGAACCACATTATAGCGAGAAATATTTTATCACCAGAAATAAATTCCTCTAACTCTTCATCAGCCGGTCTAAATCGAATGAATCTGAGTTTTCTTAACATTTAGTTTAACATGTGGTCTTATCATATGGTAAATTTCCTCACTCTTTATATTTGGAAACTTGCTATGTTTATTGGCTTTTCGTATTACATCTATAGCAAATGAATAAAATGGAGTAGCTAAAAATGATAATTCAGCACAGTTTCATCTACTAGATAACTTAATCTAACACTGCAATAGTAATAGCATAGACCTTCATCATTAAATAATTCTTTTAAACAAGTTGCACAAAATATTGAAAGTGCTTTAAAATGTACATTTATTATTCCTAGTCCTCCGTCTTCCCTTGGTAAACACAAAGTGTTTCTGTTTATAGGATGATAACTACCACTTCATACATATCTAAAGATACAAGCATTGATTTTCATGACATATTTTTTCACTGGTGGCACCGTATGAAAGATGTACCATATTTTACTTAATATTAATGAATTAATGATTATAGATTTTTGGAACAGCGACAATTTCCTTTGGCTTCAAATATTTACTGAAGTTTCAGTTTTCTTTGTAACTGCACACCAATTTTCTTCACGTGTATTCACATAATCATTATAAAAATCTATTCCTAAAATTTTTGTACATTCAGCAGACTTTATCCAATCTAACGGTCATGTTTCCCTGTTTTTCCATTTATCAATGCCCATTATACTAGTTTTATCTTTGTTTAGTTTTGCACCAGTCGCTTGTTCAAATCTCTGAATTTCTTTATAGCAGTCACATATTGATTCATCAGATGACAATAATGCAGACGAATCATCAGCATAACCTTGAATAGTGATATTCATTTTATTAGGAAGACTAGGTCCTACTATCATATTATTGGATTTAATAGCTTTATACAAAGGTTCCGGGAAGGCATCCCCGCCTTATGGATCTTTTTACGAAAAATGAAGAACTAGGAAATCCATTTACATGAACACAGCTTTTACAGTCTTTATACAACATTTTTATCATGACAGTAAATTCATCAGGAAATCTCAATTTTTTCATAACTTTAAAAATAAATTCTACATTGACCCTATCAAAGTCCTTGGCCCAATCTATATTAACAACAGCTAACTGATGGTCATTTTCGTTAACATAGAACAAAAAATCTCTAATTGTATTATTACAATTGATAATGGATTTTCCTTTAACTCCACAATATTGTTCTTTAGAAATTATTTTCTGCATAACGCATTTTAATCTGTTTGTTAAGACTTTGGCAAAAATCTTATAATCTGAGTTCAAAAGCGAAATCGGTCTCCATTTTCTGTAAGTCTTAAGTCCCCTGATTTTGCAGTTAACTTTATTATACCAACTAATTGGCCATCACACAATTTCTTTGGCAGTACATATGTATCTTATCATTTCCATAAAGTCTAGCTTGATCATTTTCCACACCTTATAAAATTCTATTGGGAGTCAGTCCATCAGAACCAGGAGATTTATTGTTACTCATGCTCTTAATGGCATCCCAAACTTCATCTCCCTGGATATCACAAGTCAGCAGTTCTTTATCTTCCTCATTTAAAACCAACCCACATTTTTCTAAAAAATATTCTTGGTAATTTTCATCAACATCCACTGCACTGAAAATGTTTTCAAAAATTTTTTTACATAGAAATTCCTTCCGTATTGTCTATCACTGATCCATCTTTTCGTTTCATACTTTCAATTAATGATGTTTCTTTTCTTTGCCTTTCCAAGCAAATACACAGATATTTTTTCTCCTTTGGTTATGTCATCCAATTTCACTCTCATCTTCACGCCTTCTAAAATCTCATTTTGAATATCACATATTCTGTTTTTCAAAAGCCTTATTTTGTCATAATCTACCTCTGTCTTATAACTAATCTCATAAATATTGCGTAATCTAGTCGGAAACAGATTTAACAAAACACATTTTTCTCGTGACAAATTTTTTGACAGATTAATAAAAAATAGTTTACAATGAAGTTTCGCCCATTCCCACCAGCCAAGGATATTGGTATGCTTATTTTTCTGAGATCTAATATTTTGCCAGAATTGATTGAAGTTATCTTCCATTTCCTCTGAAATTAAAACTTTTGTATTAAGCTTCCAAAATTCTTCACCTCTTTTGTACAAACTAAGTTTAAATCCCAAGATCACCATACTGTGGTCTGAAAAACTGATGGGAATGGTTTCTGCAAAACTAATGTCATTAAATAATTTTTTAGTATAAATCCTGTCTATTCTTGAACCATAATTTTCACGAACATAAGTATATTCAGGCATCTTATTTGAGTACATATAATTATCTTTTAATCTAATGTTCTTAACTACATTACTCAGTGCTTTTGACATTAGATTGCTATTAGCATTACTGCAATCTCTAAGACAAGTAATACAATTTGAAGTTACCCCCATGATAATATTTTCACAATTATGTCGTAAGTAGAAGAGAATCTTATTATTGAAAAGGTCCTCCCTATCACTTGCTTTATTTGTGCCTGATGATGCATAGATATTTAAGATAGGAAGAACACAATTACTATAAGATATTCTAATTCCAATTATTCTTCCCTCATTATCCATTTCTTTAGTTAGTAATTTAATATTACTTTTCCTATTAATACATGTTCCACCTTTGATATTAACTGTTGTGTTTAATACAATTTCAGAGTATCTATCCAGATACTGCAAAGAGGAAATATCTTTAACATTATGTTCTTGGATCAGTAAAACATCAATTTTATAATACATCATTAAATTAACTACCTTCATTTGTTTATTCATATCGTTTAACCCATTAATATTTAAAGTAGCGACACAAAGTGCCATTATTACATATATATTTAAAAATGAACTTATCAGATTTTCTTTTTCTTAACTGCATCAGTTTTTCTACCATTTTTCAAATCTTTCCGTTTTTCATGCTGCACTATTTCTTTTGTAAAAGTCATTTTACCAACACTTTCCAAGTTCAAGTTCCATTTATGAGTGCCACTATTCTTTGATGCCTTTATTCCTTTATCTACGCCATCTTCCTTCTTCTTTGGAGAGGAGAAGCAACGATCTTCACAGGAAGATGCATCATTTACCTCCATATTTTCTTCGTCTTCTTCATTTTCCCTGTAAACCGATGCAATCGTGGTTATAACTTTCATGCCGTTATCGTCTGCACCACTTGGTCTGCACTATCGTTGGCATTGTCTTCGTTATTCCAATTATCAGGTATAGATTCAAAAGTAAAGGGAATCCGAATCTCATCGTCAGTACCATTGTTATCAGGTGGTCCTCTGAATTTTACCTGAGAAGTCCCTATAGGAGCAGAGACAATTTCATCCATGTTTCCCGACAGATCTTTAGGCGCACTCTCGATAACTTGTTGTACTTGTTCTTCAAATATATATACGAGAAAGAACTCAAGTCAATTTCGTTCATGGTCTCATCGTTCGTAGTTTGCTTCTCTAATGAATCATTCTCTTCTGATGTACTATTAGCTTCAGCATTTGTTACGCAATCTTCTTCTACTACCTCCTCCTGACTTTTCAAATGCCAGTTTTCATCGTCTTGAGCACTTTCTACAGTATTTCCGTTTTCTCTGGTACTTTCGTTTCCTTTGACAGCTTCTGCTTTCTCCTTTTCTATTAACAATTTCTGCTTTCTTCTTTTCTACATCTCGAAGGTTGTCTGCATGGGCATCTTGATTCAGTTCTTCATTATTTTGAGAATCATGAGTTTCTACAACCTGAGTAGTCATTGATGGGAAATCCGACTTAACGCTTGTCTAAGCATAGAATCCTCCGGATCAAATGGGGCGTATTTTATAGATACGTGAGTAAAAACATTACTCAAGTTTATCACATTAACATTATCATTATTACTAATATTAACGATCTGATCTTCGTATTTATTAATGAAGGTCTCAAAGGAAGAATGGACCCTAAACCTGCCAATCACTCTATCGCGTGCCATAAGTTGAAATCCAATTAATTCATTTTCTTTGATAATGAGAATATCCAATATCACTTTACACGCTAATTCATATGATTGGGTAGCACGAAAACATTAAACCCAAAGGAGTCCTTTCTCCTAACTGGCGTTTTCGAGTAATAAGTCATCTTCTTATAGCTTAGAAATTGGCCACCTGAAGTTTATGGCTAAAGGTCCCAATAGATGGCAGCACCGTCGCCAAAGCAAAGCGCAGGTTCCCCCCCCCCCCCAGGCTACTCTAGGAAGGGGGACGGTGCTCAAGAAAAGCTACTCTATTTTCCAAGCTTAAACACACTTATAACTTAAGATTGTCCACTGCTATCTGTTCACTGTTACCCACGTATCTTTACTAACGTTTCACGTCAATCCTAAAGAAGGGAGGCCACTCAATCTCCTTTACAGCAAGGAGATCTACGGTGGAAGGGCTTGTGAGGTAGTTGTGTGTCCAAGTAAGAAATTATGTAGTTTTTTTTTATCTTACATCCTTTGGTCAAGAAATTCTCTGCTTCAAAATTCCTCCAGTTGTGCTTGACCATTGAAGTGTAAACTAGCAAGAGAGAACCCATCATGTGTTAGTTGTGTTATCACCTGATCAAAGTTATTTATTGGAGCAGAAAATAATCTTCCTGCTCGTGGGCCCTGTATTCATTGGAGGCATTTTCAAGGTAAGCCAATATTGCCATCGAAGCTAGAAACCAATTTCTTGTGTTTTCAGTATAATAAAAAAAAGTGTTGCTCCAGTTTATATCAGTATATGGTTGCAGTGAGCAATGTAATCAATATGGAAGCGTCACCCAAGGTAAAGAAAACTGTAAGACAAGATATTAATCTTAGAGCAATGATTAAGGCCGAAGCGTTGTAGCCAATGGGTCGTATATGGTTAGGTTACTGTTTGTGGGTGTGCCAGGTAAGAAGTATATTATCAGTCGAGAGCAAAGAGACTTGTTAGGGACGTTGTTTATTGTGATAGTATTTCTTTTGTATGGCTATGCATTATTATGGCCTTTTGTAAACTGCTATCCATAGTGTATGAATCTGGATGGCTACAGGAGCTCATTCATCTTCTTTTCAGGGGCTAAAGGAAATTAGGATTAGAATTTATAGAACTTTATCGAGGAAGTATATTAATTTTTTAATGATATTATTGATGATCCTTTGCCACATTATGTGGTTGTTCATTTGACATATTATTTTGTAACTATATAATTTTGAATTTTTGCCTTGTAATGAATGACACTATTAGTCCAGTACCAAACCCCTTTTTTTAATTTATGACATTCGTAGTCATATATGTTGTTGTTAAGAATGCTATGAAAACCTTCATAGACATAAAAGAAACTATGTTAGTAAAAAAAAGCTTGAGTTTTATTAACTGATATACAACCTTCAGTCCTATATTCATTAAGAAATGCTTTACGAATGAAGATACAGCTTATGTAGAGTAAGTGGTGAAGTCACAGTTTTATTTTTTTTTTTTACATCAGCCATTTTCTCTTAAGCTAGTTATAAGTATTCCATTTTCAGCTGTGCCTTTAGTAGGAATCTTTCTTTTTTCTGTAATTTCTTCAAAACGAAAAACAGGACGTGAATACCTGCAGAACTTTTTAAAGCTTAGTTTCTCCTGTCACCTGCTACTATTGTTTAGCATGGAAATAGCCATTAATTTCAAGAATCCCGGTAAAAAAGTGACGGTAATTTATGGTGGCCGGTAATTAAGTCATAGGAAAAAAGTAACCTAACCTAACCTTACCCAACTTAACCTAACCTAATGTAACCTATAACCTAACATAAACAAACCGCCTTTCCAAAATTACCATGTATCATTTGCAGGCCATAGAAAACGTTTATGTATGACGTTTTAACGTTGTTCCTTACAATTCAGCCGTGGATCGTAATGCCCAGTGATTTCTGGGCTTTCTTCATACCCAACGACTACCTTTTAGAGAGGAACGCTGACCCACACGGCGTCTGAAAGACGCTATAGAAAAAAATATCGAAAAAAGATTAAGAAAGAATAGGCCCCTAATAAAGACCTCATGTAGCGATTTCCATTAAAGGTAATCGGTTATGGGCGTGTAGGCCTACGGGACGAAAGACAGACACGTTAAGAGGCTTATGTTTGATACGAATAGTTATAAAAAGGATTGAATGCGTTAGGCCGAAGCGCTGCTGATTTGAAATCAATTTCCACTTGACGGAGGGACTGGGCGGCCGATGGTGAAAGTATGGCTCAGTAATAACACGTTAAGTAGCAGTGCATTTTGAATGAGGATTTTCAGTAATATTTCTAGGAAAATATTGAGTTTACTTATAATTAAGTAGCCGTGTTTTCAAAATCCCCATAAAAGTGTTATTGTATTAAAAAAATAGTGAATATTATCAAAATTTGTTTTTATAACTTAGATTTCAGCATTTCTAACAAAGATCTTCCATTAATTTACAGCTGAGCTCTATCTGATTAGAAGTTTGTTGATAGGATAATAAATAACACCAGTTTTAATGTTATATATTTTATTTTTCAAGAAATATATTTGAGTGGTTAAACATCCCTAGGCAGTGTATATTTTTTATGTGCATGTTTTTACGTGCTGTGCCAATTATTAAAAATTGTTGTTGTGTGTGCGTGCACGTTCGTTGTAACTTTTATTCTGATAACTCGAACAAAAATTTTGTGTGGTCGAATACACTTTTTTTGCAGAGGAAAATCTTACAAGAAGCAAAACAAAAAAAAAAGAAACATATTCAGTTGGCAAAATTGTTTGCTCTGAAAGTCATAAATAGCAACAACAAAAATGTGCAGTTAATGTCTCCCTGAATTATATTTCAAGGACATGTTGGTGTAGATTAAATATATTGAAAATTATTATTCACATTAGTAAAGACTGAAACGCATATATGATAAGTGCTTAATTTTTTTTTTTAACAAATTAGAAAGCTTATCAATTAAAAAAAACAACAACTACAGGATGTATGTTTAAATGCAATAACAAGTACCTTAAAGATTCAGCTACCGTGGAACAACCATGAGTATTAAAAAATTGATTTTTTTTTTTACTATTTACGGAAAGCCGTAAATAGTGAAAACATTTTTAAGCTTACACCCTGCAGCTGTTATTTAATTGATAAGCTCTCAAAATTGATACAAATATTAAGCAATTATGTTAAATAAAAGTGTTTAATTGGCATCTAATGTGAATAATAATTCTTATATATTTAATGTACACTAACATATCCTTGAAATAATAAACTCACAAAATTGCGTCGAGTATACACTGGGACATGCGAACACGAAATATGAATTAGGATTTTGCCTCGTATGCTGGCTATCTTATCTGCCCCCACCCCCTCCCTTTTCGTCTTGTGGTAAACGCAGCATTAGCGAACGTTGCATAAATATTACAGAAGGTCCCACAAAAAGCGAATGTAAGTGAAAGGTTTTTTCCCTTTATTTAAAATCTTCAGTTTACAATATTTACATTAGTTTCGCAATTGCCACTGTAACAGTAGTAACAAATTTTCCGTCAAATACTACAGTTCCATTCACATGTCTTAACAATATATTTATCTTTACATTACAACTTCAGTGGATTCTTATGTAAAAAGTTTTGTCATTGTTTTTGAAAGTATCAAACAAGGTCACTCGAAGAGTTTTTGCTATTCTGTTTTCAGTATACGTAAACAAATTAACACATAAGCAAATAAAACTTGAATCAGCCTGCGTTTGAAAGACCAAAACATAGAGCTTTAGTTGTAGACTTTGTACAGGCATGGAAAAAACTAATATGCATAAGAAAGGTTGTAAGGGATATTTTAACCGTTTACGTAATTCAACTACCCTTTTGCAAAGTGTCTGGTGAGTTGCAACGTGATTTACTTTGTTCCTAGGACGGCCAGACGGTTAGTCGTAATCTGTCCCAGGCAGACGATCAGGCGCCTTAATATCCACTCCCCCTTTCCCCCTCACCCCGCCCACAATCCCCGAGTTCAAGGCCCCGCCCACTTCTCTGTGTAACTCGATGATGATCCGATGCTGTTTTTGTTTAGCCACTACAGTATAGCGGATTTTAGAACCAGACAATTATTGTTTCTCTCTCTCTCTCTCTCTCTCTCTCTCTCTCTCTCTCTCTCTCTCTTTGCAAGTTTTCCTATGAATAGCATAGCTGACCAGTTTAAGCTAGTTTGTCCTTTCCCCATTTTTGGCTTATGAATTAAACTTTATTTCCGATTACTGTTATCTAACTACTTCAGTAATTTAGCTTTAAATCTGTACTTGACAGTGTTTTTTGGGGCTGTAGATCACTTCTCACAGGCCTCAAGACAAGTATTGGTGTTCATAATTTCATGCATGGTGAAGATAGACATCATGTATCCTCTTCCTATAGTTGAAAAAACTGACATGAACTGTGTGTGCATAGGAGACTTGCATTCGTCCGCCGTAAGCGTTACTGATCTAACGTCACGCCTTTGAGAGACGGTTACGTCACGTCTGTGCATTCCTTGCAACGCAGAGAAGCATTTCCTTCCTAGGAAGTCTTGCACTAAATAGCATAAAGACTCGTTCATCGTGCATGCGCATTCTGAACACACAAGGAGATTAGTGTCAGTTCCTTAAAGGCCCTGACACGGTTTCCGTTTGGTTTCTGCTGTGTCATCGGACGGAGCGTGTTTTGGTCAGATTTTCATTGTTGGTTACGTAACTTCAGCATGATGTTTTAGTTTCGTGGCCTAAATATGAACTGTCTCGAATTTTCTGAAGTGTCAGATCTTCATCTGTCATTAGTTATTTGTCGTTGGTCGTCGTTTATCACAAGCATTGAGGAAGTCAAATCGACGGTGAGTAGGCTACTTCCGTCACGCAATAATTTCATTTTAGTTATAATAGATTTATAGGTAATTTGGGGAGTTTATACACCCTTTACGTTATATATATATATATATATACAGTATATATATATTATATATATATATATATATATATATATATATATATATATATATATATATATATATATATATATATATATATATTATTTTTCTTAGCGTTTTTTCTCCTGCATCAGAATTGCTATTGAAATGTCTTTTTAAATTCTTTTTAAACTAACTCATGTTAGCAAAACTTAATAATTCATTACTGCCGAGTTAGCTTCCTTATCAAAAGAGGAGACAGGTCTTGATTATTATGTTTCTGAAGACCTCAGAATATACAGTATAAACTAGAGAACATTTGAGTATTGTTAAACAGTGCTGGTAATTACACAATCACATTTTGAAAAGATATTTACAGTAAAAGGAAAACTGCTCGTGCCTGATCAGTATTTCGTATCTAACAGTTTTGCATTAGAAAAAAATGGTTAGATACAAAATTCTGATCAGAAACGAGTAACATTCCTTTTACTTTTAATATCTTTCAAAATGTGATTATGTTCTTATCAGCAATGTGTAACTATACTCAAATGTTCATTAGTTTGTACTTGATATTCTGAAGTCTTCAGGAACATAATATTCAAGATTTGTCTGCTCTTTTGATAAGGAAACTAACTGGAAAGTAATGAATTCAGTCTTGCCGACAGAAATTGATTTAACATGAATTTAAAAAGACATTTTAATAGCAATTTTGATGAAGTGTTGCAAAAGTAATGTCATGACAGTTTATGGTAATATTGGAAAGTCAAGGGAATTCCAAACAGACAGGCATCTTCATTTACCATTGTATAGGTAAATTGAAATGTATAATAAAAGATTTAGTTTATTTTTTCATTTTGTGCAGCGTGATGGAATAAAATGTGTTATAAAAACCGAAATCACATGAATTACTCCACCAAATAGAAATTAAAATAATTCTGCCTGTTTGTTTAGGTAGATCATTTCTGAGCAAAGTAGAAACTGAAAATATGTAACAGTGATTAGATAGCAGTTAAGGCTCATCTATTCACTTATCTTTAATTTCCTTAAAGAATTTCGCTAGGTCTCTGGGAATGCTCAAAGTGGCTTTGTAAACTGACATCATTTATAAATTTTATGATAAGTTTTTTGCCACGAGTAGTTCTTTATCTTTGTCAAAAGAAATGTCTTTTGGTCTGCGTTAACTTTGCTTTGATGCCCCTGCCCCCCCTCCCTCCCTCTCTCTCTCTCTCTCTCTCTCTCTCTCTCTCTCTCTCTCTCTCTCTCTCGCTTGCAACTGGAGGTGTGTGGTTGTGGGGACGGTGCTTGATCTTTTGTAGGAAGTACATGTATGTTGAAAAATTCAGTTTTGGTCTTATCATGTTACAAGGCAGATACATATTCTAGATTTATGTATTTTGTATTAGAGCTGATCTTTGTACATTCGGTCTAAACTCCTGAAACTCTTATATATAATATACATATATACAGTATGTGTGCGTGTGTGTTTATGTAAGTGTTCATATATTAAGATTTTATAAATGAAGCATAGGCGGAATCTTGCTTATAAAATTCATATAATACACAATATATAGTTTATTGTCTGAATATTTCAAACTGAGGATGAATCCATCGGTATAACCTTACTGGGGTTCAGTACGTTTGCATGTGTTCGTAGCTCAGTGCATGACTGTATTGCTGTGCATTAGGGTGTGTCAGGTAATAGAATTACAAGAAATCTTTGTATTGTGCATGTCAACATTCTGTTCGAAAATTCCTGTCCTATTTCACTCCAGTCTGGTAATTTTATCACTTCCAGAGTAAAATAGCTCCTTTTTAGAAGTTTTTCAAATGTACAGGAAGCAGTTGGATGAGCAAACACTTACTGAATCATTTGAAATTAAACTAATAAATGACTCGGGTGTCTGAAAGACGTCAGTATCTGCTTGTCTAAAAAAAAAAAAAGTTGAAAAGTATCTCCTTTTTTCCCCCTCTATTTTTTCTAGTCCCTTCAGGGGACGGTGGTGCTAGGTAAACTGTCCGTTAAAAGGCCTGGAGATAACGCTGACCAATTTAGGTATTACTGGGATCTCGGCTTGACTTGCGGGAGGGCAAAAGGAGGGGTGGGGGTAGGAGATAAAAATGTAGGGAAAAAAAGAGAATCGAAAAAAACCAAGAGCTAGGAAGAAAGAGAGAGGAAAAAAACGTCTTGGAGCAGTTTGAAGTCGATCGTAAAATGTGCGAAGTAAAAAAAAAATAAGAAAGGGTTCTGAATTGGAACAGTTAAGAGAAAGGGGGAGCCGAAGGCGAGAAAAGTAGCAAAGAAACCTACTCTGTCTCCCTCTTCCAATTATTCAAATATATTTCAGGGTAATAAACCATAATTATGGTATATTATTAGCGAGTTTTCGGTATGAGAGAACTTTAACAGATTTTATGGTAGCGTTGTTGAAATTTTTGAATTTACAAAAACATACACCGTAAAAAAATGTTTCTCGCTCATTTAGATTCATGCTACTAGGCTCCAGTCTAATTAAATTTAATAGTTTGTTTAAATAAGTACAGCTTTTTTTGCTTTTCTCAGACGTTTGATCGGTTATTATTATTATTATTATTATTATTATTATTATTATTATTATTATTATTATTATTATTATTATTATTATTATTATTATTATTATTATTATTATTATTATTATTATTATTATTATTATTATTCAAAAGATAAATTTCTGATGATATGGAACAAGCCTACAGGGGCCATTGACTTAAAAGTCAAGCTTCCAGAGAGTATGGTGCTGATTTGAAAGAAATTACAGAAGATAATAGGAAATACAAAGAAGAAAAAATCAGTTATTATATATATACGTTTTACTATAGTAGTTTATGTTGTTAAATATGAATTTATCATTTTTTTGTACCAGGGCCTCTCGTGTAGACGACATTGGTTCTTTATTACCAAATGGGAAAAAGGGCTCGGAGCTCCTTGGTGAATATATGAAAGAATGATAATCTAATTAGGAAAACTAGATGTGTCAAGGGGAAGAAGAATGGTAATTGAAAAATGGTAGTGACAAAATGCAGAGCTAGAGAGTAGACCGGTGAAGACTTGCTGAGATTAAATAAGACTTACAAGAGCATATTGTATATATGGATAAATTTCAGACCAAGGAAAGCGTGGATAAACTAATTATATATGTACTGTATATATATATAGCAGAGAAAGAAAAACAGGTCCATGACAAACTGAGAAAAAATGGATAAAGATTTTATATATAATATTAAGCAGTATGTTAGATAAATTAGATAAATTACACGAACCGTTTTATATTGGATTTACCAAGTGCATCGAAAGTATCAAAAGAGAAAGGATGATAAAAACCTCACCTGGAGAAGGATTACAAATTCTACCATGGTATGGCATCAGCGCCATGATTTATCGCTTCTTAATGATTTTACGGCTACCCTCCACCTTCATGGAGGCCCGTAAAGCTAAAAATGGGCAGGTTTACCGTTAGTTATCCTTTAACTTCAATGTAAGACGTTTTTTAGTGATGTAACTCAAAAAAGATTTTGTAATCAGCGAGCGAAGCGATTGAAACTATACATGAAAATACTGTTTCTGAGTGTTTAATGATAAGCATAAAGAAAAAAGTATCGCTAAGTTCATCATCCCTGTATTTTCTGCAATTAAAACTGTGGTGTTATTCTTAGTAAACCTTAATTGTATAACGTGGGGATTCAATTGTAAAAGGGAATTCAAAACGTTTCTTTACAATTTATGGCTGAAATGTTACCCTGCTGCTTGACACCCAGAGATCCGTTACGTGTGCTGTTTTATAATTTGATTACGTGGGTGGGCTGGGAAGTAGTAGTTTCTTATTGTTTTAATTAGCTGTCGCGGTTATGCAAATACTTTATAAGAAATACTTTCTGTTACGCTGGAAAAAATGCCATAGGATTAACAGCTTTAGGGAAAAAACTTAATGCTATTTAAGGAAAGCAGGCAAGAAACGGGAAAAGTTTTTCCTACAAGTGAATCTGTATAGAAGAAACGGTTAAGAGAAAGAGATAAATTAAGAAAAAAAATAGAACGAGACAAACAGACGCGCTGACGATGTAGGAAAAAAATATAAATGCCTCGAGTAGGTGTATGGTGTGGGAGGTAAAATAAAGAAGACCGGTAGAAAGAAAAAGAGCCGGATAAGAAGAAAGGACAGGAGGAAAAAAAATGTGGAACGTCTGAGAGTGGGAGGAGTGAGGAGAGGAAAGGTTCCGCGTAGAGTAGACCATAAACCTCGCAGGTGCTGCTCTGCTCTGCAACATAAAAGAATAACAGCGTCTGGCCGAGGCTCCTCTGGGCTTCGTTCAGCGCGTCTCGTCCCCTCACCCGAAGAAGAGCGAAAACGTCTGGGGAGAATAACGAAAAGTCTGGGTCCTAACTCTTTTTTTTTTTTTTTTTGCTTATCTTTTGATTCTTATAGTATGAATCTTTTCGTCCTTAGGCTTCCGCATTCCTCGTGTTTATTACTAATTTCTTAAATTTGTTTCTTTAGTTTGTTTCACGCTCGTTTCATTAGCACGTCAGACCAACTTTTATTTCGTGAGGAGTGATGGATTCTGAAATTTCATTTAGTTAAGTGTAAGCATGATAAATTATGCATCAACAGCATTTATGATAATGCTCATGGATATATGAATTAAATTGTTCCATAACAATAGTATACATTTCATATGGTTTTCTTTGGTTGAAAGTAACTGCTGTGTTAGTGTATTTTTTTTTTATTTTGACATTTTAATGATTAACTGAACTGCCTGATAATTTTCTTGATGACTATTTTGAAAAATAACCATCAACAAATAATAATTTTTTGGGCAAGGTGTCGTAAATTATAGTTCCAATGAGGTTTTCGGCAATTTGAAAGGATTACCCGAAATTTTTGATGTGTTGCTTATTCATAATATCAGATCAGTAAATGTTGTTAACTTTAACGATATAATTATAGTTCTTAAATGTTACGCCTACCCGCCGCCATGGGTACAACCGATGTGATTCTATAAAACTGAATAGGCTGAAATATCTTCAAGATCAAATGCAGAAAAGTTAACCCGTGTTTCTCGTAATTATTTTTGGCCATTAGTATTTTCATATAATTTCCATAATTTGCCTATAGCAAAAGAACTTACGATGCCGAAAGATAAAGGAACAGATTGCCTGGCAGAGTCGTCTAAGGCTGTTACAGACAGACCGACAGACGGACATCTTGGAGCGTCGCGTCGGAAAGACGGTTACTCTATTGCTCCCAGGGGGGTAGGGGGTGGATTGGAGGAGGGTTGGAGGTGGATGGGTTAGAAGAGTTTTTGGTAACGGTTACTGACATCCAAGCCTCTTCCTACTCTCTCTCCTCCCCCACCTCCTCTGTATACCTCCTCCAACTCTTTTTTTTCCTTCTTCTTTTTCTCCTCTAATCCCTTCTTGCCTGAAGTCAGACGCCGCCAACTCCTCCTGCCTATCTACCTACCTGGCGGGATAGGATGGTGTGGTCCAGTTTCTCTCTCTCTCTCTCTCTCTCTTTTTCCATTTTAGACCAGATCCTTGTTGCTTTCCTATTAAAGTTGTCTATTTTTTTTTAGACGTTTTCTCTTCTTATTCTCTAACCCCAAATCGCAGCTTCGTGCATTGTTTGTTTCTCTTGCAAACAATTCGTATTGAAATAAATGAAATTTTATTCCTTTGAAATAATTTTTTTTCAACGCTTGAAGATACCTTGCGTTATCCCTGTGAATACTTATTAAATAATGAAATTCTAAGTTCATGATGACCTTCCAAACACTTAAGTCTAATTTTTGTTTGAGAACTAGTATATTTAGACTTTGTGGAATAGATACGAGTCAGCAACAACTTTTACATGGAAAGATGAAGGTAAGTGAGAGGGAAAATAAATAACTTGTAAAAATGTTATTTTAATGTTTAAAATGGTGCTTAAAACGAAGCCTATGAACTATAGTATGTGTAAACATTGATAAAGCAATACAGTACACCAAAGTTAAGATGAAGTAATTGCAGGTACATCCACAACATCAAGATTAGCATTAAGCAAAAGGAGGGTCCCCCACCCCCACCCCCACCCCTACACAATGTTTTCTTTCTTTCTCTTATAATCTCGTTCTCTGTGTATGTGTTGAAGAAAATAGTGATAAGTGGACGCGTATCGTTAGTACTCAGCAGCATTGAGAGATAGAAGCTTGTCAACTCCTGCTGCTACAACAAGAATGTAAACAGTTGAACGCACTCTCATTGGGAGGCATATAAACGTTTCTCTCCTTATAACGAGTATTGTATTATGGAGACGAAAGATCTATCTGTTCATAAACTCAGCTGTTTTTTGTTTGTTTTCCTCAACCATTCACCCTCCTATTTACTCTTCTTCCCTTCTTCCTTATCCTGCTTTCTCTCATTTGCTTCCTCTTTTCTCTCTTTACTCATCCAATTTCCTAATTTCTGTTCTCGTCTTGCTTTCCTTCTTTTTCGAAGTTGTATCGTGTTTCTAGATACTTTTCCATCGTGCTTCTTCTCGTTTTCTTACCTTCGTCCTTGCCTATTTTTATCACGCATTCCTCTCTCATCGTCGTTTGGTTCTTCCTTCGTTACTTCACCCTACTCTTTTAATTTTTATATTTTTGTGTCTGCCTTCTTCACGTTTTAATGTCTCTTCCTCCTCCTACTCCTGTCGTTCCTCCCCATCTTCCTCAGTCACTTCCTTCTGCCATTTCCTCATTTCTTCTTCCTTTACTTTCCCCTCCGTTTCCTCCCCCTCTTCGTCTCTCATCTTCTTCCTGCTTTTCCCTTCCTGTTTTTCCTTACTGTTTTCACCAGAGACGTGACTTTACTTTGTTGATTGGTATTAGCTAACGATCTTCTGGTTTTCCAACTGCGCGCCTCTCTCTCTCTCTCTCTCTCTCTCTCTCTCTCTCTCTCTCTCTCTCTCTCTCTCTCGGGATGGAGTGGGCATGTTTTAGAGGTTTTACAACTTCACTTCGGTAGACCAGCGTTTAACATTCTCCGTAATTTTCGAAACTGTAAGGATTAACAGATCTAATTATTTAGTAAATTGAAATTGTTGATTGATTAAAAAGATTTGTATATTTTATTTCAGTTAATAGATTAATGCAGTTTTCATACTGGAAAATCATTTTGAATTTAACAGACGATTTAATTTCACAGTTAATCAACGTTTATAATTGGAATATTTAGCACGTGAATAACTGGATTTATCTTACAAACTTCGTCAGTGTTTTTCGTGGAATATGTATTGACGCTTCTTATTAGATACGCTGTTGTCAAAGTCTGCAGCTAATCTCAAGAAGTACACATCTTCAGTAACCATTTTCTTGTTACAGTTTTTACAAAGTTCGTTTGTAAGGTTATACGTCAACGTAGAAACTGTCTTTATGAGTCATTGTTTGCAGGGTCAGTCAGTTCAGTGTAAGGATAAGGACGAGATCGTTTTTATTCAGATGCTGATTGTAATTAAAAGTTTGCAGGGATGCTATGTTAGTATGTCTGTCCCAGAATTAAAAGTCAAGCCTATGGTGTAATATTCAGATTTGAAAGTTTGTCCCATACTAACGATATACCCTCTCAAATTTGGGTTCTGTAATTCTCTCGTTAGATTCACGTCAGGGTTTCAAGTTCGTTGATTTGCTGTTACTATACAGGGTTTTCTCTCTCTCTCTCTCTCTCTCTCTCTCTCTCTCTTTGATTTAAAAGTTCGTCGATTCCCCGATGTATCCTTTGTACGACATGAAACCAAACCTGTAACGTTGCTGATTACACGTTACGTGAGATGGGGTTGGCGTCTCGTCGAGAGTGAAACCGAGAGCTAAAATCCGGGATATGGGGGAATGGGAGCGAAGAGGGCCAGGGGTACGTAGGAGTTGGGGGGGATCTGAGGGAGATGGAGAGGTTGGGGGTTCCTAAGGGAGTGGATGGGGCTTCCTATACTGGGGACAGTGGATCTGAATCCTTGATTACGAGCGTTCATCATAGGGGAATGGGATGGAGGAGGAGGAGGAGAAGGAGGTTGATGTGGGCGTGGATTTGGGGGTGAAGGAAGGCGGGGGTGGGGGGGATACAAGCAGTAAGGAGTCGCTGGCGTGCTGAGATTCGACTTTGATAAAGGCAGTGTTGTTCCTGTGCTTGCTTGATTAAAATATACTGGCGACACAATGACAAAGGTCGTCGATTTCTTGAAAGCATATAATCGATGATAGTCAATTGCTCACAAGTGCTTGTCCATTTCGAAATTGAATTTGCTTCTCTTTATTTGAGTTTTCGTTAGGTATCATTGTTTTATGACTGAATAATGTATTAAAATGAACTTTTGAACAGTATCTTTGTGATTCCTGCTTTTGAATGGTGTTGTTTGAATAATCTTTTATTCAGATATTTGTCGTATATTATTCCTTGTTCTTTTATTGCTCACAATACTGAACCTTTAGTAGTGCTGCGATATTCATGAGGTCCACGTAATAGATAATTGTTTTAAGGTTCTTTTGCTGTTTATGTGCTTTATTGGTGGTGTATGTTTCCATAATTGTCTGTAAACTACAACAATTTTGCTTTATGTTTCTGCTTTGGATGTATTGAAACTTTTCCATTGTATATACAGTATTGTAAGAGTTATTTGTGTCCTAGTTTTCCTTATGCATAAAGGTTTTAACGTACATTACTTGATTATACTTGGAGTTCACAACTTTTCTCGGAAGTCTTGATGAAGGTATAGACATACCAGAATTTGAACTCCATTGCATCTGCACGGCTTTCGTCACAATTTTTCTCCAAAGTGCCTATAGCTTTCATAGTTGGAAAGAGAAATTTGATATATGCAAAATACAGTTGTTAATTAAACTGAAACTGATGAAAGTGCTAGGATGCTTATAGCCTGCCCAACCTGTGAGCTCTAAAAAAGAATCTTTATACCTCTTATGGGAGTACAGATTATCCCTGGTCATGACCAGGTGTCCAAAGCTCTTTATCTTTACGTCGAAAATTTGTTTTCTTAATACGTTATTTTTTCTTTTGTAATGCTTCCAGTTTTGAATGAAAGACTTATTTGCATCTCACCTCCTCTTGTATTTTGCTATATGTCCAGGTTTGCAAGATGATTTATGAAATGTTGCTCTTGATAGTTCGTTGGGAGGAACCGCTGGACTCCTTTATGGGACGCATGGTAATTTGTTTGTTTTAGATCTGTAAACTATGAACATATTCTGTAATCGTTTTATAAATATGTATTTTGATCTAAATCATGTTAGATTGAACGGGTATTGTAGGTTAATTTCTATTCAACTTCACTATTATTTAGACACCACCGAACTATAGAGAGCCACCATATGTTTTGGCTATCGAAAGAAAGTATCATATTTGTTATGCCTTCTTATTTGGACCCCGGGTCCACAGTAGCTAAAGCTGTATACGTTCCATTACTGCTCCACTAAATATTCCGACAGCACAAACTTGACGGTTTGTGCGGAAGCCCTGATTCTATTAACCGCATCGTCTTTGTCCAATATTAACTTATATATTCATTTAGAATAGAGCCCAGAGAACTGATTAGTAGGAGCATTATTTTCTTGCATTCCCTTCTGAATTCTGTGATACCTTCATTTCTGTTACTTTCGTGTCTTTGATCGGAAATGCTCCCTTTGTTTCGTGAGAGCTGTCTTCTATCTTTTTTTTTCCAGTTAGACGCCGTGTGACGCAAAACGCCCTCTTGAAATTCTACTGTTCGTGTCTTTTCTGTGCTTTCATAACCACAAATCTCTACTCATCTCCAGCCTCCCGTCTCTTTGTTCCAATCCAAGTAGATCTGTGTCTTCCAACAACTCTGCTGGCGCCTAGAGGAGACCAACTGGTACTATCACGTACTACTTGAGTACTTGTTAAAGGCATGTTTATAGTTAATGCGTAATAATATACTAGTAAACAAATCATGCTGACTTTTGGTCTTTGCATCGGGTTTTGAAGAGCAGAATCGAGTTTATGATTTGGCACGCAATTTTCACGCGGTAAAATCGTGTTCAAGCCACTGCAGTTGAACAACTTGTTAAATATGGCATGACTAGTTACCTTCAGCAGAAATATTATTTATGTTAGTCATTACATCGGCCACAAACTGCGATCTTTTTATTATGATATACTTCATAATTGGCATACATTAACTCCTTCAGAAAATGAAATACCACCCTGATGCTTTCAGTATTGCATCCCCGTACCCAATTTGTTGTTGTTGTTCTTGGTGGTTGATTTCCTTCATAATGAAATTGTCGCAGGGAGGGACATCGAGTATCGCTTTTCGGTCCTGTTGTGTAGTTTGCTCAACACAGTCTTGGGCATCTCTTGCTATTTGCAGATTTTTTATTGTGTCAGTGCTGAAGGAAATAAAATCATGGTGCATTTTGAATATCGCAGAGCGAAAACGGAGTCTAAACTGACATTCATTTCTGTATTTTACTGAAATTATATGACTTACGGGAGACTTGTGTTAGCAGATTAAATGAATAACATTATAGAAACACGAAGTATGCATTAAAATTATTATGCGGCAAATGTCTTAATTTTTTTCAGTAATTGACATTCAGCGTCTCCGAAGAGTAAGAGAAGAGAAACTACGTAAGAGCATATATGAAATTAACGAAGAAATTTCCCTGCAAGAATAAAGAGACTGGTCGAAGATCGAACTGTCAGAGCGGCTTCTAAACTTTCTTAGTGCAATAAGAGTTTTCGATCGTTGAATGGATTTCCCCAAAGTACTTTTTTCAGACCGAATGCAGAAACCTGAGATTGCATCGTTAAATGAAAACAGATCCCTCACAAAGGAGAGAACGATTACAAGCACTTATTGTTAATCCCTTTGTTCCTCTTATCTGTGTTGCGGATCTTAAGGCACCGAAGACCCAGGACTTTGGATTCTCTTTACTTCAGACCTTTTAGAGGTTAACCAGATACTGCGCCTCAACATAGGGGCTTATATTAATTGTCAAATAATTCCAGAGTTTCGTAGCTGATTTATTCAATAGATATTTTATTATATAGATGTCTACAACCCACCCACCGATTTCATTGACGTTGGTTCAACTTTTGGTTTTTCAAAAAGAAGTAGAAAAAAAACATAACTAATCTTTTTGTATCTACCGTATGTTTAATATGGATAAGATTCATAGTATGGGTGCCCACGTGAATAAATACATCAATGTATTAGTATTTTTGGTAAGGCTTTTGAACAACAAGACCAAATATAGTAGTGATATTAGTCAACACCACTGTTTTCAGGAGTTGGTTGTCGAAAGGGATTAAAAAAATAATGGTTTTTTGTACATCTTTATTGATAAGGAACTTTACAAATGCATTTTCATTGTTTTAAACATTATAGGAACCTGTTGAAAGCAGAACTCATCGGATAGATAGAGGGGTAATCTTGAAAATACAAATGCATACTATACTATAGACTCAATAACACCATATTGAAAATGAACAAATACATTAGTCTATCAGTATTGACAGTTTCTCCGGAAACCTTTACAGATTTCGTAAACTGGAACAGAATAGTTTGCACATTTTGTCATTTGACTGAATTCAGGCATCTTGTATAGTGATAGATAAGCTTAGGTATACTTCTCAGCTCCGAAGAAGGTTTTGTTTGTTATTTCTTCCACCAAGGAAGTTATGATTACCCTTGCAGAAGAAATTACATAGCTGGTTCTGTTTGTCTATCTGTCTGTCAGTAAGATTACATAGAACAGATGATAACATTCATCAATGACATCTCTAGATGATTCACTTTTGGTTGGCATCAGTAAACGGTCAGACCTTCATTTTCAGAGGTCCAAATGTTTTATAGTCGGGTACATATTTATGGTGTCATTTTTGCACTGATAGATTATAGTAATTATTCCCTTATAATCAGTGCACCCAAGTTTCAATTTCAGAAGACAAAGCAAAATATTTTCAGCGATTTGAATGCTTATTTTAGGTACTGAATTTATCCAGGTAGATTATAATGACAGCATCCTATTGCTAAAATTGATTAGATTTTATATTTAGAAGGCAAAGTCGCAGGCGGGTTACAATTTTTATATAGTATGCTCGAGAATGGTAACAAATTCATTCATTTGCAGTTACGTGGTCTTGCAGGAGTTCTGTCTCTCTTTTCAGTGCTGTTGTTTTGGTTTCACTTGGTCTCTCCGTCTGGAGGAGCCTTTCAGATCTGACGAGGGAATGAAATTGGGTGAAATCATTCATATGGTCTATATCGACCATTACTCAGTCACCTGCAGGGAATCACCCAGTGACGTTTCCATCCAAGTTCCATCACAGTCCGTTCATTCGTTCCTGAGATATTTTGTAGAGACGCAAACAAGCACAATTGAAAGCGGCTTTTATATCACTAATGCTCCTAATCATATTTTAACTTGAACCAAATTCAATTTCACTGTGTGTGTGCTGGATGGCGGTTTTGAAAATTATTAAACATTAATGGTTAAATTACAGTTGAGTTTTTCAATGGTCTGCAATCTCTTATTGCCTTTTTCAGTTCCTTGTAGTTACTTAAACATTTAGATACCTCGTTTATTCATTTTTCCTGGAAGAGTGAATAGGATGTACATACAAATGCCTTTGTCTGGTAGAAATCTGAAGGAAAAGGAAAAAGATGGGAATTAGACAAATAGTGACACCCAGCTTATTAAATAAAGATGCAGAAATATAGGGAAGGGAGAAAACGGAAATGGGTATAAAATGGGAAGGCATGGCAGTAAGGCTTATGATAAACATGAAGTTTGTGTTGTAAATTCGTTCATTTTTGCGCGTATTCCATGATAGTTGTCATGGTTATAACTTTAAAGAAGGAGTTGTTTTGTGAAAGGTGGGTGCTACATGTGCACATTTTCTCAGTGTATAAGGAGATGGCAAATCGAAAACAAAAGATCTCGTGTAATATATACAATGGAAGTGGACATTGGCTACGTCTTTTATCAAGTCAGACATCACGGGAACAAGAAGAAGGAAAAGGAACACAAAAGGGTGGGTGGGCTTAAATCCCGGAGAATATGATATTTGTTCCGTGAAGTGATGGAAGATTTTAAGTATTCAAAAGTACGGAAGTAATGAGAGAATTCCAAAGCTGGGTAGTGGAGTGAAAACAGTCACTGATCGGAGCAAAACAAACGTTTTTCATCTTCCAAAGTGTAGCATTCATAGCCTGTGCAGTTATCTGTGACGTAATGTATATACTGTTTAAATCTGAACATTTACAATAGAGTTAATGTAGCAAATTATCAAAACATTTTTTTTTTTTTTTTTTTGTGTACAAGAAATTCATCTGAACATTCTTTGCCTGTTAACAGTCGTTTAGTGGTAACCCGAACACCATCTGGTTCACTCTGAAGGGGAAATTATATGTTTTGCTGTTAGTAATTGTCACAAAAACTTGGTCTTGTCTACTCTGTTACAGTATCGAGGTCCGAAAGCATCTCCTTAGAGCATGTATATTTTTGTACTGTGAGTAAAGGGTCGTCAGTCGTCATCTCTGTCACTCTCTTTCTCTGTATGTCTCTCGCGATCTGAGCTACCCCAGTATTTTAGCATCGTGTGTAATGAGAGGTTTGCTAAGCCTTCATTATTTATCAAAACTAGTTAAAATTTTTTTAGGAATATTGTACTTGTATATATCAGTATATACTTTTATTCGTGTAATTAATATGTGTATATATATATTTATATATATATATATATATATATATATATATATATATATATATATATATATATATATATGTATATATATGTATATATATATATATATGTATATATCGCCATACACTTCATTAAAAACATGTTAATGAATAACATCAAGCAAACTGTATATTTTTTCTAATTAGGTGCCATTTAATATTCGATTTATC
>NC_089780.1:28972665-28977665 GCF_040412425.1 Macrobrachium rosenbergii | reverse complement strand
CTCATCCCTTGTCTCTAATGCCCAGTCATATCCCCGGGTAATGATCTAACGGTCAGTCAGTGGAAGTACCCAATTTTGGCGTATCCTTGGTACGTGAGGGCGATTCCGACACTTGCATCCCCTTTTGCTTCCTCTCCCACTACAGATGAAAACATCTGCTTCCGATTCTGATGGATCCGAAAGGAACTGGAGGGAAGGGAAGCTGTTGCTTTTGCCGAATGGAAGGCTGCTGGGTGTAAGAGAGTTTTGTTGGAGGAAATGGTGTCTGTCTGCTGGACGCGCTCTTGCCCCGTCTTGTTGCTTGGAACATTGCAGGTTATATTTTTGGTTGGAGAGAGAGAGAGAGAGAGACATTGTTGCTTTGAAAACTGTCAAAAACTAATGGTGACACTGTATTGAGAATATGATTATACGAACTTTCGAGAGAAGTATGAGAATATGATTATACGAACTTTCGAGAGAAGTATGAGAATATGATTATACGAACTTTCGAGAGAAGTATATTGAGCACTATAATTATTTATCGAAAATTTTGGTTTAATAGACTAAACTTTCGAGCGTATTTTATGAAATTCTTTACTCTCAAGCGAATTACACGCGTGCTCTTCTGCTTAAAAAATCCATTTGTGTATTTGTGCGCTCGTGTGTCTGTACTCTGAGAAAAGGAGACTGAGCCCTCAAAAATAGTTAAGAACTTGCCTTACTAACGTGAAAACCTGTGTCCAAATACCATTCGGGGAGAGGGTGATATGGTTCTTTTCTGTTAAACCATCTATCAGTACCTTTACAATCCTCAGCACTGAAATATGTAACTGGTAGTTAGTTGCCTTATCTATCTTGAAATACGTAATCCATCCCTTTTGGAAAGTTGTGTAGGTGTTTGTACAAAGACACATACACACACATATATATATATATATATATATATATATATATATATATATATATATATATATATATATATATATATATATATATATATATACATTGGTTATAAGTTATTTCAAAGGCACAGAGAATTCATTACTAATAGCTCACGTATTATAAAAATTATAAAATGGACGTCTGAATTTTTATGTATTTATATATATATATATATATATATATATATATATATATATATATATATATATATATATATATATATATATATATATATAAGACAGATATCTTTTAATGTCCAGTTCACTATATCAGGGAATAACTTATACCTAAGGGGAATTATAACTGCTAAGTGCTTCGCCTCCAGGGGGATTCGAACAGCTTTCTGGTTTAGAAACAAAGAAATACAGCGACTCTTGACCAGTGAGCCATGAGCCACTGTAAATCGTTCTTTCTAGATCAGGCAGCGGTTCGAACCCCACTTGTGACGAAGCGCTTATCAATTATAATTTCCCCTAGGTTTAGGTTATTCTCGTGGTGTAGTGTATTTGATATTAAACGATATTTAGGCTTATTATTTTCGAATATAAAAGATATCGCGGTGCGTGTGTGAGACAAACAGTCACACACACACACACACACACACACATACACATATATATATATATATATATATATATATATATATATATATATATATATATATATATGTATGTATGTATATATATAGCCTATATAGCCTTTTTATATATATATATATATATATATATATATATATATATATATATATATATATATATATATATATACGAGTATATACTGTATATTGTGTGTGTGTGTCACCATAATCACTTCCCCTTGCACAGAAAGAGTTGGGGGTTGGGGGAAGTCTGAGCATTTATTTCATACGGGATCGGTTTGGGATTTCCTTCTGGTTAGTTTACTGGCGCAGTTGTGTATGTACGTATTCTATTTTTATATTTAGAGCAGATGCACTTCATGAGAAAGTGGTCAGGACGTTGTCATTATGAGACGCGGGTTCGCTTCACGCTACCAGGCATCTCAACTGCTTCAAATTTCTTGCACTTGGATCTTAAGGCTTTGTAGTGACAAGCGTATCCAAAATGGTGCGAAGAATTTGAGAGGTTATGAGGGCACACACACACACACACACACACACACACACACACACACACACACACACACACACATATATATATATATATATATATATATATATATATATATGTATATATGTATATATATAATATCATAATTGGCCCTCCTATTAATGGGCTGTAAAAACAAACTTTCTTCGAAATTCAGGCAACCTCACATGCCATGTAAAACCAATCTGCACCTATTCCCTGTGGGATCTTCTTCATAAAGAAATTACAGAGTACCTTATAGAAAGTTCCTCTTCGATAACTGCACAAGAGATCTGAATGAACTGCATGCCCAATAAACGCTTGTTTAGTTGCTTATAATTTTTGTGCATTGCAGTTGAACCATACAACACTCTACCCGGTATAAACCTCCCTAACCGGATAAGTAAAGTCAAATAAGACTTTTAATGTTTTTAATTAACTTTACAAGATAGTTATTTCTTAGAACAATTGCTGTATGAGAAGAACGTAGTAAAAATAATAAGGTTTATTTTTCAAGGCATAGATATTCACGATGATTTTGTTATGCATGCGATTATCATGGATCTAATAGCCTGTCAGTATTTATTATCCCTTGCTAATCTTCGTTTTAGGATCTTCAACAGATTATTCCAACCCACACGAGAAAATAATAAAAAAGAACTTTTATAAGCTTAAAGATTAAATGATTTATTGCCTCAATAAACTGCAGTAAATCTTGTCATTAGTTGTATCTCGCGATTTTTTTGATTTCCTCTGGATTCTGCTGGTTGAGTGATAACGCAAAGGCTTTATTTACAGTATAACCCAGATATTTACATCAAATCTCCATCCATATGATGAATTTGTGACATAAATTACAATTCTACATTCGACTCGGTCCGTGCATCCATTTGACTTGCGTTATATTTTTTGCTTTGCATTTTACTTCTTAAAGAAGACAAAACAGATACAGCTTTGGTGGCGAAAGCTTACCTTCTGAAAATGAGTGAGACACATTTCTTGTGACTATTAGGAATCCCCTGAGTTGCAGTCTTAAAAAATCTGCATAGTTTACAAAAAATGAAGTCTTATTTTAAAGAAAGTTTAAATCGAGACAAGAATACGGGTATAACACAAACTTTACAAAGCTACTTAAGGATAGAAAGTATGGAAGATGCTGTTATTTGTGCTTTCAAGGTTACCTCATAAATTATGAAGTAAGTCTGCGTTAATACAATTTTAACCTTTCTTGTAAGTCATGGAATCGTCTGTTGGAAACAGCTGGACGAAGAAGCCTCTTCGAGCATTCTCCGTTAATGAGTGAACGTTGATATTTATTATCCTTCATTAACTTCAAAAGTGTGAAGTTATTGCAGAGTGACGCCTGTCTTTAACGCACGATGTTTACGCAATTGTGGAAGAGTTGGATCCGTAGCAACTTCCTTTGGAAGTCCGGACATCCTGTCTCTACAATTAGGCGATGAGCTGGACCATCCTTCCTGTGATCAGACAGGTGTGGAAGGCATCGGGCAACAGGAGCAGCAGCAGCAGCAGCAGCATATATAATCCTAATTTGCTTTTCTTTCCCGCCAATTCTTCACTCTTCGCGCCAATTTCATCCGGTCTTTTCGAGTTCGGGATGTCTTTATGTGTATGCTATTTACTTTCGTGCGTACATACATACATACATATATATGTATATATTATATATTATTTATATATATATATATATATATATATATATATATATAAAAATGTTGAATTTATAATTAATAAGAAAGCAGGTTACAAGTTTTGCTTGTTCTATTTAATGATTATATTCTTGTTTGCAGTGAGAAGAAAATACTTTTTTTGTTGAATCTGAAGATAAAGGTCAATCCCAATATTTTAATTTACTGTTTAATGGCAAACGTTCACACACTAGGAAAGTCCGTAAACTTGTACAGAATAAATAATATTAGCAACCGGTTATGAACACTATACATTCCTCATTGCACACCCATCCATTTTGGCCTTTGAAAAGAGTGAAATTTAAATGTCCCATCGGGATATTTAACAGGTTTAAAGTCTGGAATCTTGTTCGGAACTTGGGATACCTGCGGGCCAAGGAAGAAGGTGACCAGGTATATATCTTGAGCCCACCTTTCCCCTGTCTTCCTTTCAGCCTTTAAAATTCACGTGTATCTTCCCCCGGGGAAGAAGTCCAAGGGCGTCTTCTTTTTTTTTTTTTACTCCTCGGGGATTCAAGTTAAGGCTAATTATAATTACGAAATCTTCCGTCAGTCTTGTGGACGGGTGGAAAACGCTATTTTGTATAGATGAACGAAAATCCGAAAGATTTAGGTGGCGTAAATGTATAATCATGAATTCAACATTATTACCCTTATGATTCTCTCTCTCTCTCTCTCTCTCTCTCTCTCTCTCTCTCTCTCTCTCTCTCTCTCTCTCTCTTTGTTGCAAAGTGAAATGGCTTATGTAGATACTCTAAAGATGAATATAGGTATTCGTTCACTTGCTTAGTAATCTGTGATGTGAAAAATTCATATGCAGTTTTAGAAATCCCAATTAACTATGAACCCCATAATTATTAGATCGAGAAAAGTATTTAAAATTATCAAAATTAAAAAAGAAAAAATGTGTGCGTCAACGAATAATAAGATAGGGACAAGTAAAGTCGTGAATTATGATATACCCTGTGCCTTCAGGTCAGATTTTCAATTATTATTATTATTATTATTATTATTATTATTATTATTATTATTATTATTATTATTATTATTATTATTATTATTACTGCGTGTTTTATTTCTCATACTTTATCTTCGGAATTTATTCTAAAATAACCTAGTTTCAAAGGTAGTTTCAAAATTCGAAACACGATAGTGTTATTATGGGGGAACGAAATTTCCAAAGTGCCTTTGGTGTCGCTGGAAAGCTTCTAATGCAACAATAAAAATTCACTCCTGACCAGCAAATACCACTGCCTGAATT
>NC_089780.1:28962665-28967665 GCF_040412425.1 Macrobrachium rosenbergii | reverse complement strand
TATTATCTTTTCGTTTTATTTACACTTGTAAATTATTTTGTTAATGCCAGACAGGTTGTTGTGTTTCATCTGATGAGTAAAATGAGCTGGTTTCCTTATGTTAAGAAAACTAATAATCTTACGATATCCGTTTTTTAGTAATCAAGAGAACATGATCACTCAGATAAAATAACGGAAAAACTTAGGTCGTGAGCAGAACTAATAATAAATACCTTACATAAATGTAAGAATCGTCTACATGATTTTAAATTCAACATTTACACTTATTTTTACTGTTTATATATGTACCGAACGCATTATTTATGTATGCTCAAATTAATGCTTGTGTAAAGTACTGTTGTACGTACCAAGCGCAAAAGTAAATACCGTGAACTGTGAAGCCTCAGAAATCGCTGTTGGCTATTAGATGAAATACATGTTTTTAAATATTCATTAGTGTAGAGAAGAAAGTGTGTTATAAAACCTAAATGTAAAAATATATCAGTGGTAACCATTCCGTATTTTCTGAATGAAGAGAGGTCAACTTTGTAATTAGTGAGAATGAAAGGTTAAATTGCATATTTTAATATTTGTAATAAACAAGAGTTATTGATGTTGTCGAAACATCACATTGCTGAATAGATAAATAATTTAGTATGTGATACGTGCTGAAATTAAATGGTTTAGTATGTGATATATACTGAAATTAAATGATTTAGTATGTGGTAACATACTGAAATAAAATTATTTAGTATGTGGTACATACTGAAATTTAATTATTTAGTATGTGGTAAATACTGAGACTAAAATGATTTAGTATGCGGTACATAATGAAACTGAAGGGTTTAGTGCGTGATCCATACTGAAATTAAATGATTTCGTATGTGATACGTACTGAAATTAAATAATTTAGTATGGGATACATACTGAAACTAAATGATGTGGTATGTGATACAAATCTGAAACTAAATGATTTGGTATGTGATCCATACTAAAATTAAATGATTTCGTATGTAATACATATTGAAATTAATGGTATGGAAGCCGATGTTTACTGAGTAATGAGGAAAAAATGAAGTTTGCCACTGAATGTTTATTAAGTAATGAATAACTGTGTAACTACTGAATGATTAGTAAAGTTTTTTATGTCGTGGCAGATAATGAAAATGAAAAATCAACTCATATTAAGACGGCGACGCCACAGAAAAGGATTTTGAAGGGTTAATCTCCCTCAGCGTTCTTTCCATAACCCTGACGAATTTCAATTGATGATGAATGACCTTTGTTAGATGGGTATATGAGTTTGTTAGTAAGAATTTTGGTAAATGGTCTGTCACTCGTCAACTACTGTGAGGTATTTTCTTTAGAGGCACACCCATCCGCGCACACGCGCAAACACACAATCATACACACACACACACACACACACACACACACACATAAGCATACACAAATATATATATATATATATATATATATATATATATATATATATATATATATATATATATATATATATATATATATATATATAATATATATATATATATATATATATATATATATATATATATATATATATATATATATATATATATATATACATACATACATACATAAATATAAATGCCTCTCACTTGTTGAAAAGTGACAGACCCTTTATCAAAATGCTGACTAAGGGCTCACATACCCAAATAACAAGGGTCGTTCATCATCAGTAAAAGTTATCGAATGAAATCTTGGGGGAGATGAATCCTTCAAAATCCTTTTCTTCTTCCTCGCCGTCTTAACATGAGTTGATTTTTCATTTTCATTATCTGCCACTACATAAAAAGTTTTACTGATCATTCGGTAGTTATACATTTATTCGTTGCTTAATAAACTTTCAGTGACAAACTCCATTTTTCCTCATTACCCAGTAAACGTCGGCTTCCATACCATTAATTTCAATGTCTCACATATGAAATCATCTAATTTCAGTATGGATCCCATACCAAATCATTTAGTTTCAGTCACGTATCACTAAATTATTTAATTTCATCATGTATCACATAACATACGAAATCATTTAATTTCAGTATGTATCACATAGCAAATGATTTAGATTCAGTATGTATCCCATGCCAAATCATTTAATTTCAGTATGTATCACATACTAAATCCTTTAGTTTCAGTATGTACCGCATACTAAATCATTTTAATCTCAGCATTTATCTCTCTCTCTCACACACACACACACACACATATATATATATATATATATATATATATATATATATATATATATATATATATATATATATATATATATACATATATATATTTTTGTGTGTTTGTGCATGTGAGGCAGTTAAATTAAAAGCCGGATAATAATTTATTGTTGTTTCCAAGCAAGTGTGCCTTTTGTATGAAAAACATTTTTGTATAAATTTCCACCCACAATTGTTTATTTACATATTTACTCTGATCAACGATTCTCTCTCTCTCTCTCTCTCTCTCTCTCTCTCTCTCTCTCTCTCTCTCTCTCTCTCTCTCTCTCTCTCTCTCAGACAAAATATATCACTGAAGAATCTAGAAAACTTTGTGCAACACAATATTAGTACCTGGATCAGTTTTACTTGGTTTCTTTTTTTACGTAAGATAAGAGCGAGGAGACCAAAAATGCCTTAATTTTGGAAATGGTTTACAGGAAATTAGAGGAGCACGTTATTAATACCAAATAAAATCTGGTCATGGTAATTTTTGTTAATCAGACTATTCCAGAGACTTCGTGGGGGAAGGGCTTTTCATGTCTAGGATTGTTCCACCTTCAGTCCATCGTGAATTTTTACATAAAAGATTTATTTCTTGTGTGAGGGCAGAACATTGCAACTTGTTGCTAGTAATACAGTTCGTATTACCTTGGTGAGGAGTATGATTTATTTATATATGTCACGTACTTTTTTTTGTTACCTTCAACAGGAGGTTATTCATATGATGTGGTTTCTTTATTCGTCTGTTTGCTAGCAAGGTTACGCAAAACATTATACATGAATTTTGAAGAAAATTAGACCAAAGGCTGGCGTCGTGACCGGCAATAGCAAGGTAGATTTTGGGCGATAGAAATGTAAACTTTGTGTCAGAAGAGTCCTTTTGGGTGTTTGATTGTTTCGAATGTTCTAGGCTATACCCAAGGTCCTTTAAATATACTCTGAGTATATTCGAAGGACCTTGGCTATACCATTACCGTAGATTTCGGTAACTAGATTCAGTAATTACTTCGTAATTGGGAACAAGTTATTCTATTTTGGGAGAGGTAGAAATGAAACTTTTGTGGAGGATGGACCTGTTGGTTGGGCTGGGTGGCGGGAGATTGCTTAGCCTTTTGGGGGGTTTGAGGTTCTCCAAACGATCGCTGAGTATTTTTTCTTTATGCTGAGAGTCTAGGAAGTGAATGGTGAATAAGGTGGCACCTAATATTTGATGTCTTTCTGAAGCCAACTGCTCTTTAGAAGATGATTCTTTTAATATTATTATGTTTTGGTTTTCTATGTAAGAAGTATGTCAGTACCACGGTACAATTATTTCGTCTTGGACTTCATTAATAATTTTTTCATTATTCATAAATTTTTAAAAGGGATCACCGTAGAGCCAAAAGGTAACGTTTGCTACATATTTTGTCTTTCTTCTGAAGCTTTTTTTGTGGGGGGGGGGGGGTCCTTTTCTGAAGTTTTTTTCCAGGTCTGGTGGGTGGGGTTCCGGTTGAAGCCCATAAATAAAACTGAAAACTCTATCTTTCCTTTTTTTCTCGCCGGCTGTTAGGATCAGTTGACTTGAGAGATGTGTCTTGATACGTTATCGGTTTTAAATTCCCTCATTGGAAGTAAACGAGAGGTTAAGTGGAGACAGGTGTACATGAGTAATAGTCGAGATTGTGGGATAGGCCGGAAATAGGCACATACATCTGCCTCAAGTGGCGGTGAGTGTTGTGCATACGTGGCTAAAAGAGAGCGTGTGCCTTCCGTTCGCACGTCGTAACCGAACGTAGGTATTGATGGTAAAATCAAATTAAAGGAAGCGAATAATAATAATAATAATAATAATAATAGTTTTTGTCTCTGTAATGCTGAACTGCAGAGTACAAGAAAATATCCATTGGTTTTAAAGTTTTAAATAATTGGATTTATTTGATGTTAATAAGGCAACCTTGGAACCCCAGTTCTAAGGTGTCAGTTTAAGATATTCGACAAAAAATTCCTCAATATATCGATCAAAGATATATTAACAGGTTTATAAGTTTAATATGGCTTCTGGATAGAGGCTGATACTAGAATGTGTTAATATCCTTACAGGCTATCGTTTTGAAAGAGGTAAATAATGCTGAGCTCCATTGAGGATTTGATGATTTGAAATGTAAAATTGATTTTTATTCAGATTGACACAATTTGAGTGTATGGAAGATGAACGTAAAGAGATTTATAAATGTTTAGACTGAGTATAGTTGCTATATTACAGGGCCTTAGGTACCAGTGAATGCTGATTTGTAAATAAAAAGTTATGTTGCTATGATATGAATTTTTCACGTTTGAAGGGGTGAAATTTTAGTGTTGCGAATTTTTGTTTACAGAATGTTGTACAATCATTTATTTTGGAGAAACTCTGTAAAGAACTAGTGTTAATGCGTTTTTAGTTTAGTTTTTTTTTGTTTATTATTATTTTCAACGGATATCGTTAGCCTTTGAGTCTGGGAATCTTATTTAGCATTTTTATTTTCTGACCAGCAAGGCTGAATGCTTCGTAAACATTTCACCTGTTGGCTTGTTATTTTAGGTTAGCCTTGAAGACGTTATCATTTGTCTCAGGTGTCAGATAAGTAGTTATGCTACGAAGCTGTTATCAGATCTTACGATTAATGGAGTAGAAGTTGGTTGCGCCAGGTTCTCGTGAGAAAAAGTGTTAATGAATACAAATGGTTTGAGTTGAGATTTTTCTAATTATGAAGTAAGTTTGATAATTCCAGGTAAAGTAACGACTGATTGTGT
>NC_089780.1:28942665-28960165 GCF_040412425.1 Macrobrachium rosenbergii | reverse complement strand
TTACTTCCTCTTATTCTTCCTAATGAACACCATATTCTTTGAAAGTTTGAATTTGAAGTCCTTGACCCCTGTGGGCTTTTTCCATATGAATAGGTTTCATCTTCTGAATAATAATAATAATAATAATAATAATAATAATAATAATAATAATAATAATAATAATAATAATTAACAGGCGCTTCTATTAAACTGAAATATCGACCGGTCAAAAGTTAAACTGACAAAGAAGGTACTTTCGCAAAGGGTAAAATTGATCTCTCTTTGTAAATGAATTTCTTTTTGCATTGCCCGTGATGCTGGTGGGGCCTGGCGGTGAGGCGAGTTGCATAAATGTTCTCAAGATGTTACTCACGTACTCGCCCGCACTCCAGAATATTCATGATTTTTTTTTTTTTTGCATGCATCGAGTATGCCCAGCATAATAATGAGTGCATGTGGGTTTGCTGCATTTCACAGACGTTTGATTCGAGTTTTATTTCATCTCTTCTTGTCAGAGTTGAGATTCTCGTGGCAAATTAATCTTGGTTTTATCCTCAAATTTTAAAACATTTTGAAGAATATATGCAATATTTAGTACCAATAACAAGTGTTCACTAAATATTAGTGACTCCAAAAAAATTATATTGTTTAGACGCGAATTTTGTTCCGAATATGGAAAATAATTTTCAAAAATATTCTCGGAAATATTCTGCTTTCAGTCTTAAATTATTTCCAGTTCCATTATTTTTTTTTCATACGAGAAAATTTTCCGAAAATGCACATATTAAGAATTACGGATGTTTAATTTTAATATATTTCATACTTTTCATGAAATCAGTTTTACCGTAATTATGCCATACGTAAAATTACAAGTACAGTTATTTTATTAATTTAGTTGTCTATGCCAGTACCTCTATTTAATTTAATTATTTAATTTTGGTTATTTGTTAACTTTTAATTTTGTTTGATTTTATAATGTTTAATTTTGTATTAATGTTAAAGATGAAGTAGCTGTGTTTATTTCCCCATCTTCCGAAAAGTGTATATCCAGTTCAAAAATTTTGTTGAACAAAGTTTGTAATTTTCTGTTTTCTATCACGTTTAATTCACCTTTCTTCGTCAAATACTTTCGCTAAACACAACGTGGTAACAACACAAATAACTGCGCGACCAACGACTCTCGAACGTGAAGTGTTTTTGGCGCCAGCGGGAAACTTTAAACCTTTTTGGCGCCAAGTCGAGCACCTCCCTCGTTTTGGCGCCATCGGCACTGGACCAACAAAGAGACTGAGGGAATTCGTGAGGGAGATTCAGCCTCTTTGGACCTGCCTCCCTGTCTGCCTGAACGAGGATGTTGGGAGGGGAGCGGGGGGCCGGAACACGTGTTTTTCACGCGTGCTGGCCAGGGGATCCACGCCCCTCATCAGTTCTACCTGTGGATGCCATCACACCCGCCCGGATGTCCCGAGTTCCTATGGAGAGGGGACTCATGCGCCAAGGTCAAACTGTTAATTTACCATTATTCATAATATTTAAAAAGTGTTCTCTTACATACTCTCAAAGCAAAAACCTCAGTTCAGCACCTTGTGGAGTACTGGGGGTTCTTGAGAATGTCAGTTTAGTTGTTAGATGGTTTGTTCGTTGAGTTTTGTACTAATGTTAATTATCGATTAATATGAAAACGGGGGAAGGTTTGCTGTGCTTCATGGCACTTGTCGATATGTATGCACTCATGCGTTACTTACACTTGTTCTTTATGGCGACCAAATGCATGCAACAGGTTAGGCAGGTTCATAGTAAATTTCAGGTGTTTTGTTAGAATTCTAAGACCAAGTTAAATATATTTTCAGCTCTCTCTAATAACAATGGTCTCAAACCTTTATTTTCTAAATTTCTCTAGGATTACCTAGATAAAAATTGTTACAAAGATTTCACATTGGGCATTTGATTCTATCTCAGACTCCATCAAGCCATTTGTGATTATAGAAAGTAACTGGTTTGGAATTTTTGTGACTTGAACTTGTTTTTATAAATAGGACCCCAGTTTCATGCATCAACCGTGGTACTTTGAAACGTCTCTAAAATATTCTTTGGATTCTCATCTCACCTCCCGTAGATTTTTTAGTTAGTAAGAAATTTTTCATGCGTGCTAGTATGTTCTAAGGACGTCTCCAAGTCGATAATTCGGATTCATTTAATATAAGGTCTGATGGTAGCCTGTACAGTGTGCACGATGTTAAAATATAAAATCTCGAGTATTACTAAATACTTTAGGGGTAAGTTTATCAATGATGGTTAGGTATTTTTTCCATTTTTCTTCAAAATTCCATTTTGAGTCATTACCACCATTCTACCTGAAGAAACCGGATACACGGCTAGTCATTGTTCTGTCTTAAACATTCAGAGACGTGCGCTGTGTAACGTGATTATCCAGACAATATTCTTGCAAGAGCTAGGTGGCCGTCCCAATTTCCTTTTATAGCAGTGTAGGAGCTAGGTGAGCAAGGTTGTAGTAGCTTAATAATGGAAAGAACAGAACTAATAATTTTTTTATAGGACATTTAGTTTTGATTATCCTAAAAAAATGAGTATCTGGATTTCATCTTAAGTAGTTGCATCTTTCAAAACAATTTATGTGATAAACTTTATATGGATACAGTTTTAGTGTGGACTGTAAACCATCACTATTATACTATTAGGAAGTGGGTTATATACAAGTTAGTACATTTGTAACTGGGCATTTTGAGATGATTATATAAAAGTAATTTTGTAGTGCCCGTGTGGTACAATTTTATAATGGGGTTTGTGTAGCTAATACGATGCTTGCAAAGATCTCTAGCAAGATTAAACTTTATATCATCAGGGAAATATGTTCAACAATAAACACAGAGGCTAATTGGGCACACTACTTTTATTTCAAGTTACTGAAGATAGCTCACCACAATACTCTCTCTCTCTCTCTCTCTCTCTCTCTCTCTCTCTCTCTCTCTCTCTCTCTCTCTTGGTGTTGACTGTTTCCCCCTGTCTTCTTTGCCTTCCTGTCTGCTGTTCCTGTCGCATGGAGTGTTTCCTGCTGTAAGACCGTTACTACAGGAAGAAGGGACAGCATGCTTGGAAGTGTTCGCCTGTATATTGATTTAAATGTAAGTGTCTGTAGATTCTTATGGGTTCATATACTTAGAGTTTTCCTTTATGAGGGAAAGAACTTGAAAAACTTATTTTATTCAGTTTTCTACCTTTTATACATTTTTGTATATTATTCAAGATATGATGATAAAATTAACTTAGATTTGTGAAGATATGCAGTTTTATTATTTTTGCGAATCAGTTGAATTTTTTTTTTCATGTCTTTTTCATAAGTTGTTACGTTCATAGCCAATAAGAAAAAGTGCATTTTTTTATAAATTAAAATTTAACTTTATGTTAGAGTATTGTAGCCAATAGAGTCTGGCACGTCTATGTAAATTCTGGATTTCGGCTTTTCTTTATAGAAAAACGGTTTGTCATTTAGCAAATATAGTTGATCACCTTCACTTATCATCTCTCTCTCTCTCTCTCTCTCTCTCTCTCTCTCTCTCTCTCTCTCTCTCTCTCTCTCATTGCATTTGTGTGATTTTATTGCTCCATATACATATACATATACATATACATATACATATACATATTGTAAATACCCTCCGTATACGGTAAAAAGTAAAGGGCAGAGAAACAGGCAGCATCCCGGAAAGGGTGTTCGTGACAGGGAAAGGTAGTAACTTCCCCCGTCTCTGGGAAAACGGAAGCTCCGTTGCATCGGAACTACTTGAGCGTTGCAAAGGAAATTTCCTACATCGATCGGACGGAAGGAAACGCGTTTCTTTTTCACCGGGGAGATTTATAGTTATTTTGGTCGAGTTGGCCTGTTATTTTGGACTATTATAATTCCCTCTGTGTGTGTGTGTGTGTGTGTGTGTGTGTGTGTGTGTGTGTGTGTGTGTGTGTGTGATAGCGCGATCAGCTCACAAACTAGACGATCAGCTCACAAACTGACTGGCCAACTTATTGTGAAGCATTTTCTTGTTATGTTCATTTTTTTATATTAATTTTCACTACTTTATTGTTTTTGTTATAGTGAGTGACAGTATTCCTCTTTGTTCTGAGTCCTAGCACTCATTTGAAATAGTCTTAAACGTAGTTGTTTAACAATATTTATGTTAAGACTTTCAATAATATATTCCAGGAAACGTACTTATTTTCACCATGCATGGGTTTTGTGCAATTTTTCTTATTTGTAGACATATTGATGCTTTTGAATTTTAGGTATAACCATATTTTTCCCTTTTAGGTGTCCTTTCTACAGCAAGAGAGCAAATTGTCTATTACTCCCTTTTAATTCGGTGCATATTTGTAAAATTTTAAAGAATTACCTATCCTTCTTTCATTCTTGTATATCTTCCACAGTGTATGCTTCAAAATTCCTTAATATAATATAGGATTGGGAACACTTTTCCGTCGATTGTGCAGACACAAAAGTATTCCTCTATTTCTTACAGTATTAGATCACTTGGGAGAGTTGTTGGGGCGGGGGTCGCTGATATAATGTGCTGAATGTATCGGGTCTTTCGTCCCAAATTATTGCAAAAGAAGAAGAAGAAGAAGAAAAAGAAGAAGCAGAAAAAAAGCGTTACCCGCAGATGTCCGGGGGTCGTTAGTCCGTTCCAGGATGCTGCCGCCCAGGACGACGTCCAGAACATAAGGGCCAACGTTTCTTGCACAAATTAACTCTTGCAGATGCAAGCTCCCGTGGGTATTTTTAGGGGCATGCGGGTACGGGTGATTCGCATACCTGCAGATGTTGATAGGAAAGCGTTGCGGTGGAAGGCGGACACAGGCGGGAGGGAGGAGGAGGAGGAGGAGGAGGAGGAGTCTGCCGTGAAAGAGAGGATGTGAGGAAGATATAAGATAGAGAAGAGGATGTGAGAGATTGGAAGATGTGGGTAGGGGTAGGAAAAGCCAGGTGACGACAGCCTTAATGTCCAATAAAACTGTCGTTTATGTACTGGAGAAGTGTGCTGCATAAATCCCATCCATGGCGGAGTGAGGGAGGTCCCGCGAAGCGACAGCCATATGTGGTTGCCTATTTTGTGTAGATTTTTCGAGGTTATGTAATGTCAGCGTTGATGAGAGCGCCAGATAATATTTAATTAATCTCTCATGTAATTTCAAGGCTCCCGATAAATCGTGTTTGATGCATCTCAAGAATAACAAAAAGAGGACAAGGATTATGTTTTGGATGGTTTAAATTTAAATTTATTCGTAAGCAATATTTCTGATAAAAATGAAAAAAATTGAATGTTTACTTTATCTTTGTGGATGAGAGAGAAAGAGAGAGAGAGAGAGAGAGAGAAATGTAAATTCGCTTTCGATTGATCGCCATGGCATGTGGTATCAAGGATTTTTAAAGCGATAGGACATATTTAAAGAACATGAGGGCCCTTTAAAGACTTCAGCGATATCCTTGAGGGCACATGCGGGTCCGTCTGGGAAGAGCATCTGCCCCGGTGACTTATTATTGTGTGAAAGAGAAAAAAGGAACAAGACAAAGGGAGGAGAGAGGTTGGGGAGGGGGAGGGGGGCGAGGAGACCGGAAGGAAAGATGCGTTTTTGGAAGGGGGAAGAGGATGTACCAACTGAGAAAACACAGAAAGAAATGAGGGTGTTATTAGGAATAACCGCTATAACAATAACCATTTGCGCGCGTGCTCTCTCTCTCTCTCTCTCTCTCTCTCTCTCTCTCTCTGCCATATAAAGAAAATAGAGAACCAGTAACTTTGTTTTAGTAACAGAGATGTCGGTCACCAAAATGTAAAACTGATAAATAAAAAAAAATGTAAAGCCGTTAAGCATTATTACTAACTTTATTTTGATACTGCATCTGTGTAAATGATCAAAGGTCTTCGATTAACTTTACGGTATTTAATACATTGTTCGCTTTTGTATTTTTCAAAAAGGTATTTACCACGTTCCTGTTGATAGCTTGACATTCATTGCAAAACATTATCTCTGTCAAAGAGGTTATGTTTATGGTCATGCAGATCATAAAAAAACAAGTTAAAAATGCGCCGAAGATACGAGTTTTCTGTACAGCCGCTGCAGCGTATAATCAAGGCCACCGAAAATAGATCTAGCTTTCGGTGGTCTCGGTTGGTACCTATATCGGTGCCAGAAGTACGATTATGGCTAACTTTAACCTTAAATAAAATAAAAACTACTGAGGCTAGAAGGCTACAATTTGTTATGTGTGATGATTGGAAGGTGGATGGTTAACATACCAATTTTCAGCCCTCTAGCCTCAGTAGTTTTTAAGATCTGAGGGCGGACAGAAAAGTGCAGACAGAAAAAAGTGCAGACGGACAGACAAAGCCGGCACGATAGTTTTCTTTTACGGAAAAATAAAACATGGTCAAAACAATCAAAGGATTCCCTTCTCCAGATGAATAAATCTTGGCATGTCTTGATGAAGATATTAAGATTTTTTCGACGCAGAAACCAGACTAAATGATCATCAGTAACCAACAGAAGTTTATCATCTCGAGTGAGTCACTTGGACATATTTCTATCAAATTTTATCAGAACTTTCATTCTTCTGGAGGGATTATTATTATACTTTAAGTGTTTTGCATTCACGTGGCATACTAATTGCAGTTGCTGTGGAGGATATTAACAATCTCTTGGTGCTGTTTGAGCTTAAACAAGCACAAGAGCTCTTATTTTTAAAAACGCATGAAATTTATACATGTTGACATGTCCATAAATAGTAGTAGTTGTGAACTAATGATTGTTAATTCTTTTACTAAATTCACAAAGGAAAACAAAACCACAACAGCATATTCGTGTTTCTGTATATATTGTTTGAGATCTGATTTTATATGAAGCTCTCCAATGATTATCTGAACGACACGCGAAAATATTTCTTAAAAGAAAGTTCCCCTTAGGCACCTCACGTGTTGTACTGTAAGCATTACTATAGAGTGTTTTGAAGCGTTTCTTCGACCCCTGGCTGCATCCATTTTTTTTTCTTTAATTTTACTGTATCTCCATTTCTTTCTTCAGTCTTGCTGTTTAGCACCTCATCTATTACTTCTTAGGGTTTTCCCCAGTTCCACCTTTCGATCCTTGTACTTCATTTCTTTTATTTTCTGGACCTCTTTATCTTGTTACTCAATTGCTCTGACTCTCTTTTCACTCTTAAGCGCGGAATGGCCGAAAGTGCCCCAGTGTTTGGTTTGACAGCTTGAATTTCGTCAATCATTAAATATAAATTGACTTGACAGCCTAAATTTCATCAGTCATTAAATATAAGTTGAGTTTTTAGAAGGATACCAAGCAACAATGCTAACATATAACTCTAACCATCCTGTTTCGTAACTATTCATGGGAACAGAACAAATACTGTAGCCAAACCACATGCCTCTATGCGTGAAAGTTTGGTCTTCTCAAACTGGATTGAAGTGCGGCATCCTTATGTGGCCTGCCTAAGGAGGAAGGTTCCATGTTGGCTCAAAGATAGTTTAACATGACAACAAAAGCTGATGCATTCCCAAATGCCAATCTTGCATCAATCTCGATTTTCCATAGGTGAATATAAAGTCCATTGAATCCGTGCGTCAATGGCATGGAAATTATTCTTCTTTGTGTATCGGAAAGTTAGTTTTCATGCTTCATAGTCGCGTTCCAAGTCGCCATGTTTGTTTCTGTCGCATTTCTTTGGGGTTTTGAAACAATGTATTCATTCATTCCAGGCATAACATGCGTGAGTTTCTCTAATTCTCTTTTAATGCGCCCTAACTCTGTTTGATTGAAATTTACTTTTTATCTTTGTACTTCATGTATTCTATGAGTTGAAGCAAACTATATTGCTTGCTGTTGAGGGAGATAACATTAAGAAAAGTTAAGTGACCTAGATAAATTAAAACCAACCTCAGAAATGCCTTCGGTTACCTTTCCAAATTTGATATGAATTCTATGTTTATATAAATAATAAGTTTGATCTTGACAGCCAAGCAGACTTTCGCTCTGTGCATTGCAATGTTTTTTCATTCCATTCGTTCCATTTCTGACATTCTTTGACGATCAGCTTGGATGAATTGTTCTGATCTCTTGCTGCTGGTTTCGAAAGTTCAGAAATCCATTGTTTATTTAGAGAACTTACAAGAGAAGAGAACTTACTTAAGGAAGTATATTTTTAGGTTTCTCTCTCTCTCTCTCTCTCTCTCGTAACTATGTGAATATGAGGTTATAATCACTTCTTTTATTATTTCTGTTATTTCTAACACTTGTCATACCTTAAGAGGACATAGATGTTAGCCACGTTACTGCGAGGGAAGTTGGAGAAAGAGAGTGTCAAAAGGCTTTAAAGTTGGAGGACAGGGCATGAAGGAAGCCTTTTATGCTCTTTCCTTTTATGGCGATCTTTTCATGATTGACGGCCACTATGATTGCTTCAGGACTGAACCACCATAGAGCCCCTACTATGGACAATTTGATAATTCACTGCACTTAGTGTTACGATTACTATATTCTGTTGAAAATAGTTGAACGATTACTATATTCAATTGAAAATGAAATAGCTGTCATGTTTGTTAAATTGCACATAGTATATGTGTTTATGACCTAAATTCTGAAGTCGCAACTCATTTGCTTCGTTTTTGAGCACCGAATGGCATTTTTCAATTTTTAAAAGTCATATATTGCAAAGCGATCGTAAACTCATGAAAGTAATCCCAAATGCATTTAATGTGAGAGACTCTGTCCCATCTCATTAACAGTAAAGTTAGAGTATGCCCACTTTCAAGTACCATTTTCTACAAATACTCCTAGGAATATCATGACCAAAACTCCTTTACAAATTTTAGAGATAAATCCCAGTGTTGCGAGTTATAAACTCATCAGCTGACACCGATGAACAATACAAGCCTAGAGCCATAGGGTAGAGTATGAATATTGTAAATGACGCGGTAAGAGATTATCAAAGACGTAAAAGGCTTGAAGTCTCATGTAGCATCATTAATTGTATCCGGTGAATAACAATACCGAGAACATTCGTCCCAAGTAACACCAAACCAGGACCCACCTATAAGTGGGTCCTGCACCAAACGAAAGCGTCACACGTATCTTTGAGGAAGGACCCACTGCGTTGACGTATCTGCCCAGCACCACGAGTACGGGAGAACCAAGTAACCCTTAGAGGTAATATCCCAACCAACAATTAGGACGAAGGTCCCAGGCGACACCGAAAGTGAAAGTCTTCTACCCAGTGGCATCGAACTGAGGACGAGAGGACTCTGCAACGCTGGGAGCCATCCTGAGAGCAGTGAGGACGAAGGTCCCGAGTAAATTAGAGATTCAGACTATCGTATTAACACCGAAAGTATACATGGGCTAGGTAGTACTGCCCTCAGAAATTTAACCTGTCATTGATCATTTACATTTATTACGTTTTTCCGTGGCACCTGCTCTATTGATAATAATAATGATGACACTGATCATTTTCCACTCATCGGAAGTTTTTTATATGTCATTGTTATTACTGGAAATATTTTGCGGTGTTAATAACTTTATTTCACTTAATCTTAACTCGCTTATGGTCACGGTAACATCTTTCAAGTTGTGACCAGGATAGCTATGGGTTAATCTTTCTTGGTTAGAAGTCAAGTTTTTAAATTAATTTCGCAGACTTTTTTCCACCATATGTGATTTTTTGTCACTGCAATTAAAAGTGCTTTCTCAGGGGTGCATTTTTTGCCATCTTTTTGAAATTTGCCTCCCGAGTTTGCTCTACAATAAAAAAAGCCAGTCAAGGTGACGAAAGTCAGAGACGCTTAATTTTGTCATTTTGCTGCCAAAGATATGTGCGTTTGTTTGTAGTTGAAACTAGCCAGTACGTTCCAAGCCAGCGATGATAGATTTTGAATCACTGGAAACAGAAGCATGATAAACTAGTACTGTGAAAAATACATGTCATATCCTAAGATTTTTTTTACATATTGTAAGAAATAATAATTATATTAACAGCTGTTTTTACACGGTAATTCTCAGCCACAGCATAAGTTATGTTTATAGCATTTGGGCTAGAGTGTTTGTCATGCCAGATCTACGGAAAACTGATCATGTTAAGTTAAGTTAAGTACCTTTTGATGCCCTTCTTGGAGGTGCGGCATCACAAGAGAACGAAAGAAAATCATCCATATGACGGCACCTTAACCTATTAGCATGTTTTGTTCATATTTTAGATGCCATTTTGAGTTTTTTTTTGTTGTTCATTTTACTGTGAATTTACAATTCTCACATTATTATTAAGAACCAGTCTAAGTTAGTGACCTTGGACTGAATATAAAAGAGCATTTTCTACACATTTGATAAAATATCACAACTGGGTTCGTGTTCCGAGTTTCTTAGGATATGAGGCAGGAACGGACTAGATTTTTGTCGTTCTGTTTCAGACTCATCTCAGTCACAGATTACAGGTACTTCATACACGCTAAAATAGCTATAGACTTAAACAAATGCTATAATTATAGGCTATTTCGTACAGATTATTCCAGTTGTAGAATACTGCAGATAAAACAGTTATCAAGAAACAAACTGATTAATTGCATAATGTTATAGTTACCATTTCGTACAAATTACTGCAATTATTGAAGATTTCCTTCCTATAAAATAATTATCAAGAAACAAACTGGTTAATGTACAAACGCGTTGTCAGCACGAAATATTTCTTCTTTCATCGTTAGAATTCCTGGTGTGGGTATTGACCGTCCGATACTGTTGAAACGAGTGGAATGCCTTTTCATCGTCTTAGAATTCAATAACAAAAAAAAAAAAAAAAATGAAGCTACATTTCAAGACTTAACTATTCCTTTGGTCCTGACCACCGTTAGGCATTTCATGAAGAGGGTCCATCCTCCTTCTCCTCCTCCTGGTCTTCCTCCTCCTCCCCTCCCCCCCCCTCCTTCACGATGAAAGCGGTAGCCACGGCTCAGGTGAAAAAGGTAAGCGAGTAAGGTAAGGCAGGGATCATATGCAGGTAACTGTGTGGTCACATTTTGTAGTCAGCGTCCCCAGTTTTCAATGCCCTTTCTGGGGTCCTTCAAAGGGTAAGAGATGTTACGCTTTGGGGATTATTCAAGGATCAGGCGTCCTGTGCTATTCAGTTCCAAATCCCCCAAAACCTTTCACCAAGTCTTGTCCCTTTATCATGTCTTTCCTGCCCATCAACTTCTTCTGCACCTGTCCAGGTAACCCCGTTAAGTGTTGATTTGTACACGCAGGTATTTGCTTCCTCCAATCTCCTCCCTCCCATCCCTCCAACCCTCAACACACTCACCACTCTTTACCCCCAACGTTTTTATGTTAGTGGGTGACATTCTTTCCTGCTTAAACTCTTTAGGGTTAACACCTGATACCGTTGCTTGAAGGTTACCTACCAACATTTAACATGAATTAAAACATCCTTTCCTTAGTTACGTTTGGAATCACTGTTATTTTCTCTGTCCGGATATTTTCAAATTGTAGCCTACTTCTCTTCCAGAAAATGGATATTTTTTGGTTGGGGGGCTTTGCGCGTTCTTAGTCTCGTGAAAGATTCCTTGAACAGCATCGAATGTGTTAAGTATGTATTAAACAGGTGTTCAGAATATCGTTCATTCATTTGAATTTATACTGGTTTAAGTTACTGCTTTCAAGGGAGCTTCCGAAATTCATGCTAATAGTATTTGGCCACTGGCAGAGCTTTTCAAAATATTGTTTAGTTTTGTAGAAAGTTTTCTTCAAGTTTCATGTGTCTCGGAATTTTGACGATTTGAATGACCATAGAAGAATCGAAAGTTGTCGTAACGAGAGAAAAATTGATGAACTATCTTGAAATTACTTGAGCGCATCCAAAGAACGAGAAGCAACGGTATGTAGCCTGTAGTCTTTCCTACGACATTTTCCCCAAATGTTGATATTCAAATAGCAATAAAAATATTTTAGTTTATTTTTTGTTGATGTATTCATTTTTTTATCTGTGCATTCATGCATTTACGGTTACCTTAACCTTGCTGAGGTCGTATTATTTGAAGGTAAAAACTTACCAAGGGAAAATGCCAACCACTCTTGTGTTGTTTGTATTAGTTTAAGCCAGACTTTTGCTGGCACGGGTTCTTGCTCTAGGCCAGCCTCTAAATCCACTCTTATAATTCTTATCAAGAATAATTTTACAGCTATATCTCGTCTTAATGGCGGTCTTTCATCTTCAGATGCAGCCGGTCCAGAAGTGCTTGCATTCAACAAAGGCAGATAGCTGACATTTTCGTAACGATTGCAGTGTTTATTCTTTAAGAATTTGTGCAGTACCCATTAGATAATGACTTCCTTACGGTGTGCATTGGGTGTAAGATTATTCTGGGATTAATGCGAATATTTCTTTGATCAGAGAGAGAGAGAGAGCGAGAGAGAGAGAGAGAGAGAGAGAGAGAGAGAGAGAGAGAGAGAGAGAGAGAGAGAGATGCGGGTAGAAGTGCTTTAAAATTACTGGTTCTTCCGAATTAACACCTTTAGCAGACACAATTAAATAACATTAATAAATCACAAGAATGTGTCCATCCTTTTATCGAATCTATTCTTGAATTGGCCTGTGGTGGTGCTGTTCACCACTTCAGCTGGCGATATGGTATGAGGCCACCTTTTGTGCAAGGAAGCTCCTACAGAGGCTGGTGTTGAAGTGTACAGGTTCCAGTTTCCAGCTGTTGAATCTAGTCAGGTTTATTACTTAAGGAAAATAGGTTTCTGTAGTGTACGTTATTTATACCTTTGAGCATCTTAAATGCTTCTGTTAGCTGGATTGATGCTCTTCTAGTGAGAATGAATTGAGGGTCCTTTGACATCCAAGGTGTGTGATTCATGTTAGAGAGCTCTTGCCTGTCATGCTTATAACTTTTCTATGTCCTTTTTCTTGGATTCCGACTGGAATAAAACAGCATACACTAAGTGAGGTCTAACTAGTGTATTCTATAAGATTAGTATTTTTTCCTTTTTCTTAGTTTATTGAAGTTTCAGAGAGAGAGAGAGAGATTTTCATATGAAACATTAAAAAATTCTGTTTTTACGAGACACTCGAATTGCTGGATGGAGGATATACATTTTGCTTATGCTTCATAACTTATTATTATTATTATTATTATTATTATTATTATTATTATTATTATTATTATTATTATTATTATTATTATTATTATTTAAAACCTGAACCCTATTCATATGGAACAAGCCCACAGGGGCCACCGTCTTGAAATTCAAGCTTCAAAAGAATATGGTGTTCAAGAGGAAGAAGAGAAGGTAAAGGGTTACATTTAGATTTGCCAGTGTAATGCGTTGATTTTCCACACCCGAATCATCCTCTGACATGTCTCTCCCACATTTATGAGTGTCATACATTTTTTATGTAAACACACACACACACGATTAGGCCTGAGAAATTTCTTGACTTCTGTTTCCAAAGAAAAAGTTCTGAGATCGCTGCGGTGTGTAGAGGCGGGTGTGACTCTTAAAAAGTAGTCCAGTCACTCTGTTTTAGCGTTCATCTAACACGAAATTCGTTGGCCGTTTCTGTCAACATTGTAAGTATGTACTTTGAGTACTTATTATTAACTGATGGTCGCTGCGGGATGCAGATCTTCAGCAATAGCAAGGCCTCTTAGCCACCATTGAACCAGCATTACCCGTAACCCTCTTGTGTGTACTTCAGTTTGCCATGGAGAGCACTACAAATATCTTATGTGAAAATATTAAGTCCGGGACTCTCACGTGGCCTTGTGCAAGGCTTACGGGACGTTTTTGTTTGCTTTCCTTTGTGTGCAATCGCTGTGAAACATCTCTCATATCAGATTGTCTTCATTATCGGCTGTAGTCTCCTTGGAGTTTGCCTTTTCGATTTTCCCTTTGCCTCTCCTTTTCACCGAGTTTTCTAATATTCGAATAAGTTATATAATGTGTATATATATATGTATATATATATACAGCATATATGTATATATATAATATATATATACTGTGTGTGTACGTTTGTATGTGTATATATATTCAAGTTGTTTTTGGTGAGATATTTTTCCCACAAATAAACTTACCCTTCAAAAATATATTTGTATTTTTGGGCTGTTGGGGTTCACGAAATAGGCTACTTCTGTTTGTGTTAGTCTGTTTAAAGAAAACAAAGTTTGATTATCACCAGGCATTCTTGATTTCATAAAGCTTCTACATTTTGTGCATATTTTGCCCAATATCGAGAAAAAGTGCCTGTAATATTCCTGTTTAAAAGTATGGTTTTTGATGGCTAGCATTCCTTACACTGGAAATTTCGAGTTTCCTCTTGAAAACTGACCAGAAGTCTCTTATTTTGATATGAAAATCTGGTCGCCATCCCAACACATTCTTTTAGTTTAGCCCTACTACTGTTTGAGTGCACTGCGAGGTTGCCTTACTCGCAAAGCAGTGTAATTTCCAATGGACGTTCCCTGTTCTCTGCTGCCAGTGGCGGATCCAGGATTTAGGAAAGGGGGTTGTTAAGGTAAGGGGCGGCGAGCGCCGAAGGCGCGAGGCAATAAGCTAGGGAGGGGGTCTGGGGTGAGCGGTAGCTCCCCCACCGGGGTCCGGGCCGGAGCCCCGGGAGCAAAACGCTTTATAACATTTCACAAGCATTTTGGGGCAAGTTTTGGTACTTTTATGGTGGTTAATCTGAAAAACCTGTAACCAGTAATTCTTGTTAGATGGAAACCAGTTACAGATCTTTACTGGTTGATTGAAATTGGGATACATAATACATTCCAGTTTCAATAGTTAGAGAATGCCTATTGATCAAAACTAAAATATAGATCATTCATACCATTCTTTGCCACAAATGTTAGATAATCTGCTATACTTGCATTAGTTGCGTACTAGTGAAGTAAAAATAAAAATACAATGTTTCTCTCTCTCTCTCTCTCTCTCTCTCTCTCTCTCTCTCTCTCTCTCTCTCTCTGTTGCAACTTAGGAATTTTTTTTCATTATTTTCCACATTGACCTGCTGTTCTGTTCTTCTTTCTCGTATTCCTAGTCCCTCTCAGCCCATTGTTTCTTCGTTGATTTTTTATTTTTATTTTACACTTGAATTCTGAAAATCTGTTCTTTACACTACTATTGCTACAACAGTAACAGGAACAACAACAACTACTACTACTACTACTACTATTTTTCGTATTATAAGTTTTGATGTTTGCTGACATTGATGTTTGATATTAATCCACTTTTAGGGGCGCCATTCATAGCTGAAGGCGGAGGCGGCCACCCCACCCCCCCTAAATCCGCCACTGTCTACTGGCGCCAATTTAAATAGTTGGTAGAAATTTCAGTTGCTGTGCAACGTTAGATCTTTTTTATAGAGCAATTTTATTATTTTATTTTTGGGGCAACATAAAGTCCAATTAAAATGCTCCCTTCACCATGCCGGAGAGATGGAAACTTAGGGCCACAAATGTCCGTTGCACCATCATTTCTTACATCCTGCTTTTAAGACATGTTCTCCTTGAGAAAATTAATCTTTGGATTCCAAGACCCGGGCTGTCATTATTAATTGATTGACAGTTTCGGAACGAAGGCAATAAAGTAACTTGGGTTTAACTGTTTTAGCTATTTACATTCATAGACAATGGTAGTTATGCAGACTCTCTCTCTCTCTCTCTCTCTCTCTCTCTCTCTCTCTCTCTCTCTCTCTCTCTCTCTCTCTCTCTCATTTTTGTAGCCTTTGTATTAAGCAATTCTTTCATCCCATTACCTTCATGACCACAGAAACTTAATAAAGACGAAAATAATAATCTGATTTCATCCACCTTGTTTAATAGAAAAATTCATGTACTAATACAATTTCTGCAAATGGGACCTCTATCGTCTTTGACTTTGTCATTTTTCTGTATCTTATTTTAGTATGGCCACTCTGTGTGGCTTCTATTTACTCCTCGTACTACCTTTCTTCCTCCAGTGGGGGAGGCTCCTTAAGTCTTCTTTCTCATTTTAGAAGCTTTGCCTAATTTCTGTCAAGGATTGGCTCCAATCTGTAATCCTACCTGAGAGAATGAAAAATTCCAACGCATACGTCATCGGTATATCTCCGTAGGGTGTTAATGCGTGAGGTGCTCTGTACAGTAGGTATTACTAAATGGTGTTTGCAAAGTCCCATTGGCCCCTAGCTACACCCACGTTTTAGTCTTGCTTGACCTCCAGCCCCTCTTTCTTCAGTCTTGTTGTCCATCCTCTCTAACTATTACTTCTCAGTGTACCTGTAGGGTTTTCTCCAGTTCCACCTTTGGGTCCTTGTGCTTTATCTCCTTTATTTTTCGGATCTTTTTATCTTCCTGTCCAACCACTCCAACTCCCTCTTTTTTACACTTTAAAGCGCCTAATGGGCCAAAAGTTCCTCGGTACTATGCTTGACAGCCAAAATCTCCTGTGTCAGTCATTGATGTTCTTATAACTGAAACTCAGCCTTTAACGAAATTAAAGCGTATCATTTCTCTGTACAGACATGACAGTACTAGTACTGATGCTTTGCTAGGATTTTAATGAAATTACTCCTGTGCTTTTTGCACTTAACACTTTTTTCTGGGTATATTTTGATCTGTCACTTTGAAAATGGCCCTTCTTCAGCTGATTCCCTCAAGAAAATGGTACCATTTCAGCACTTACGTTGTTTTTAGAGTGATTGAAAGTCTGGCTGCTCACGTTTGCGAGTTGGACACACCGGAAACCTGTGATTATTTATGTCCCTGTCCTAGTTGTAGCTGCTCATATCCTCACTGCGGTTTTGGGGTATATTGTCCGCAGTGGGTATTTAAGAATTATGGTGGAAGGATTTTCTGGTCAGGCGTTTTATGTGTAACCAAACTCTTCAATTTTACAAGCTACGTTCTAGTCATTTCGTTGTAAGTTCTGAAGGATCCTGTTCACATTTATTGGAGTGATGACTCTCCTCATGTTTTACTTTGAGTATAACACACATATCTGGATAATTCGATTAAAAAAAATATCGAACGATCTTCTGAACTTCATACTGTTTTTTAGTATCCTGTCATAAGCTAGAAAGGTAGGTGTAGCTATGAGCAGCAGCTAATTTATAACAGGTTGAGTAAGTGCATTTCACTGCATATATAATAAATTGTCTTTTGCGTGGTACTCATTTAGAAGTTTTTATTTTACTTTTGAGGATGTCGAAGAAATAGTCACTGTAGTTTGCCAGCATTTTCTTCATAAACATTAGTTGCAACGTCCTCACAAAGTTGTATTACAATCTTGTGTACTAAGCCTTCGTTTAATGAAGGTGGATGACATGTGCAACTGCTAAATTTGCTTCTATTGAGAATATCTTTCACATAAGCGTATGAGACTTCCTTTCCTGCTCGTATTTTTGATCCTTTATTTTTGGTGAGCTGTATCCTTTTACTGCTCTTATTTAACTTGGTTAAGTTGTAGCATT